>NW_022314935.1:12510-30538 GCF_002776525.5 Piliocolobus tephrosceles
AAAAGAAGAAGGAGGAGGAGGAGGAAGAAAAGAAGAAGGAGGAGGAGAGGAGGAGGAAGAAAAGAAGAAGGAGGAGGAGGAGGAAGGAAGGAGGAGGAAGAGGAGGAAGGAAGGAGGAGGAGGAGGAGGAGGAGGAGGAGGAGAAGGAGAAGGAGAAAGAAAGAAGAAAGAAGAAGAAGAAGAAGTTGGGTGTGGTAGTGCAGGCCTGTAATCCCAGTTACTTGGGAGACTTAAGTGAGCTAATCTCTTGAGCCTTGGAGGTCAAGGCTGTAGTGAGCTGTGATTGAGCCATTGCATCCAACCCAGGCAACAGAGAGGCACCCTGTATCAAACAAACAAAATGTGCCTGATATGAGCCAGTTATCCTTAATAGGGTAGAGATACAGCAGTGAACAAAATTGTCCAATATGCTTTATCTGTAGATTTCATCCTAGATACTGCATTTCACAGTGGCAAGTTCTTGTGATAATAAATTGGTAAGCTGATTCTCTTTTCGTAAATATTTTGATGGCACTCCCCCAAGAGTTTTGATTGCTAATGATCTTAACCATAATGTAAGAAATTTACTGAGAGTAATTTGCTTAAAGAAAGTCATTTGTATAATTTATTATTAGTTGTCTTTCAAAGCAAAGACCATTTGGTCTTGGAAGAAGAAGTTGGTTAATTTTACAATTACTGAGATCTGGAGGAAATAGTGAGATTCCCACGGTCATATCTTCATTCATATGAGATTCAGGTTTCCAGACACTGACTCTATGAACTTTCATTTTGTGAACTTCCTTTTGCTGTGTACTTAATTATTAAAGTAGTCATCTTTATAATTAGTCTTATAATTCACTCTATTATCATTATTGTGGTTATAAATTACTGTTAACAATCACTGTTACAATATTGTTGATACTTCCAGAGAGCAGTCATTACTTTTTACAACCCTTATTTAAACTACCTGCATATCATCTCTATGAAACTCTAGGGTTAATTAGTTCCATAAACTAATTGACAATTTTATCTGTTCCAAAAAGTGTCTCCTTCATGCTTCTAAAGTGTGCATGTATGGATGTTGATAGAGATCGGTGGAAGCAGAGACTAGGTTGCTATTTTTGTATGCTGAGACTTAATGAACCAAGTTTAGGCTCACATTCACTTTATCTATTTTATGAGATGAGACTTCACACTGATCCTTTTTAAATTTTTATATTTATTGCTCTAAAATAACATTTTTAGTCTATGAGCTTATCTATTCTGTAATCACTTTGATTTATTCTCTGAGCTTTTTTTTCTTCATATATACCTTTATGCAGGTGTGTTAACTACATACTAATTCAGTCTTAGGTACAGATTAATTAATCTACTCATTTATTTATTCAACAGATATTCATTGGATGTTGACTACATACTGACACTAGAGATTAAAATTCTTCAAAGACTATGACTTCAAAGAATTTGTATTTAATAGAGAAAACAGAAGAGTAAAAAAAAAAAAGAAACCTAAAAATGTTACAGTAGAGGAAAATACAGTGTGTTATGAAAGCATAATAATAGGACAAAATAAAATTTTGCTTGGGAATGTTATAAAAGGGTTTCTGTAACAGGAGGAAACTGAGTCATGTCTTGAAGTGTGAACAGGAGTTAACCTTTTGAAGATATGAGAAAGTGTTTCCAGCAGAAGAAAGAGGATATCCTAAGGTATGAAGTTGTAACCACATTATAAGCCTCACCTTACAAAGTTTGCTTTGTAACTGGACCACAGAATGTATATCATTAAATAATTCATTAGAACTGGAAAGAAAGAATGAGTAAAAATTATAGACTTGTGAAAACTACCATAAGAAATTTTGATTTAATGAATCCAGTGGAAAACTTCCCTTTAGTTCCAGAGATTAAGTTGTACTTTCTGTAAAACCAGCAGCCATTCTACAGAAATGCTATCAACTTCCTGCCAATAACAACAACAATACCATCAAATATCTGTTTTCAACACAATAATGTACTATTTCATTTTACACAATGAGACATGTCTTAGCCTCTGCCCAAGTTAATCTATTTTTTGGACCTTTACTTTTCTTCATAATTCCTAGTGATCTTGCTGCTTTCTGCAATACATCAACCCTTCCCAGCTACTGGATCATTCTCATCTCATCAAATTTACTATTTAACATAAACAAAGAAGCAAATAAATGTGAGAGAGGAAACAATCATTCTTGACAAAATTTTGACAGAAAAATATGGATAGAGTTCTTGGGATATGCACAACTGAAAATATTTATTGGTTCTCCTTTTCTGCCTGACAGCATGATGAGGGCATAACGAAATGTTTAGCAAAGTTCAAAAGGCAGAATACAAGCTAAATAATACAACCTTATACATCGCGATGAATATTGTTGATAATTGATAATCATTAAATTATCAATTTAACAGGTAATCAATAAATGTTACCCTCAATAATTTGGGCCAAAGTTCTGATTATATCCTTCTCAGAACACATGGACAATTTCAGAATTACATATCAAATAATAGAGTGGTGCTTATGTGTAAAATTCAGAGCTATAAATTATTAAACAGAAAAATGCAGTATTAATTCACTGAAAACTAAGGAAAGAAGAAAAGATAGTTTAAATGAGATGTTAATTCATTAGAAAATAAAAAATAAAATCATTTAAAAGTTTTAAATAAGTAACAAAGAACAGGACAATACATATATAAGTATAATATGAATAAAAAAAGCAAACAGTTCTATTTCTGATTTTACTTAATGTTCAGTTGTGACAAAAATGGAATACTGGTTTGAGCTTGGGTAAGAGGGAATTTTTCAGAGCAAATTATTTTCCTCCATTACGGAATGAAACCAAAGCCCAAGATTGAAATTGTGAGTAAGTATTCAATGTTCACAGACTAGAACTTCATAATTATAGTTATTATATATTGATATAAGTGACATATGATATATTACTTATATGATATATATCACATATCATGATATATTGTTACATCATATGTATTTATTTCATATATTTATATATCATACATATGAATATACATTAATATACGTATATCTATATTATATATTCATGTATCTGATATAGCATATATATTCATATATAAGTGCATTATATATTATACACACATAAATGTATGTATTCATATATATGTGTATGTGTGTGTATATATGCACAAAGATACATATTTTTCATTGTGTTAAAATATATAACATATATATTCTATCTTATTGTGGTAAATATATAGAACCTAAAGTTTCCCTCTTAAAAAATGTTAAGTTTATAGTATTGTTAACTATATACTCATTGTTAAAAACAGATCTCTAGAACTCTTTCATCTTGCATGACTGAAATTCTGTATCCATTGGACAACACCCCATTTTCCTCTTTTACACACTCCTGGCAATCAACATTCCATTTTCTATTTCTTTGAGTTTAATTACCTCAGATGTCTCATATAAGTAGAATCCTGCAATATTTGTCATTTTGTCATTGATTTATTTCACTTAATGTCTTCAAGTTTCTTCCATATTGTATCATCTATCAGCATCTCCTTCTTTTAAAGGTAAGTAATATTCCATTGAGTGTATATGCCACCTTTTCTTCATCCATTTATTCTCAGATGGACATCTGTTTGTTTCTAAACCTTGGCAATTATGAATAACACTGCAATGAATGTGGCCATGCAAATATTTCTTCAAGATTCTGCATTCAGTTATTTTGGAGGTATAACCAGAAATAGGATTGCTGAGTAATATGGTAGTTATCTTAATATGGTAATCTTCTAAGGAATCTCCATACACTTTTTGCATAGTAGCTACACCATTTTACAATGACATCAGACGTGCACAAGGGATCCAATATCTCCATATCTTTTCCACAATTTTTTCCCTTTTTATTATAGAGGGCATCCTGATAATGTGAGGTAGTATCTCTTGGTGGTTTTGATCGGCATTTTTGTAATGATTAGTGATGTTGCACATCTCTTCACATGCCTGTTGACTGTTTATCTTCTTTAAATAAATGTCTAGTAATTTTTGAGTTTCTTTGTTATTGATTTGTGTTTCTTACATATAATAGACATTAACCCTCTATCTGATATATGATTTGCAAATATTTTCTTCTATTTTATGATTATTCTTTTAACTCTCTTGTTTCTTTTGTTATGCAGAAGTTTTAAAATTTGACATAATCACATTTGTCTGTTTTTGGTTTGTTTGTGCTTTTGGTATCATACCAAAAAAAATCATCACTCATTCTAATGTCATAAATTATTTTCCCTTTGTTTTCTCGTAGGAGTTTTATAGTCCAGGTCTTACATTTAGGCCTTTAATTCATTTTTAATTTGTATATACAGAGTAAGATAAAGGTACATCTTCATTCTTTTCCATTGTGTATATCCAGTTTTAACACCATTTGTTGACGAGACTATCCTTTCCCCATCGCGTCATTGTAGCACCGTTGTCAAAAATCATTTGACCATATGAGTGAAGGTTAAGTTTCGGGCTCTCTAACCTGTTCCATTGATGGATGGTCTTTATGCCAGCACCACACTATTATGATGGCTATCACTTTGCAATATATTTTAAGCCAGGCAGTGTGGGGGCCTGAAGCTTTGCTCTTTCTCAAGATTGTTACTGCTAGGTAGAGTTCCCGAAGATTCCATATAAAGTTTGGGATATTTGTCCTATTTCTGGAAAAACTGCCATTGGGATTTTGATATGGATTGCACTGAATCTGTAGATTGGTTTAGGTAATATGGACATTTTAACAATGTTATTAATCTATAAACACAAGATATCTTTTTATTCTTTTTTCATTATTTTCTTTCAGCATTTTTTGTAGTTTTCAGTACACAAATCTCTCACCCGCTCAATTTTATTCCTCAGTATTTTATTATTTTTGATACTATTCTAAATCAGTTTACTAAAATTATTTTCAGATTGCTTTATACTGGTGTATGTAAATGTAATTTATTTTTGGATGTTGATTTTATATGAAGCAACTTTATAACATTTCTTATCTCTAACTGTATTTTTGCATGAAATACTTTGGATGTTCCACATACAAAATCATGTCATCTATAAGAATAGGTAATTGTACTTCTTCCTTTCCAATTTGGCTAAACCTACTCTTTATTTTTACCAACTAATGGCTTTGACTAGGACCCCTACTACAATGATAAATACAAGTGGCAAGAGTGTGCTTCTTTTTCTTGTTCTTGGTCTTTAAAAGCTTTTATTATTTTTGCCGTTCGGTATGATGCTGGCTATGAGCTTTTCATATATAACTTTTATTATTTTGAAGTAATTTTCTTCTATTTCTAGTATGTTGAGTGTTTTTTTAATCGTAAAAGTGTTGAATTTTGAAAAATATGTTTTCTGTATTAATTGTCATTTTTGTTCTTTTTTCTTTTAATGTAGTAAATTGAACCTGCTGATTTTCATATGCTGAAACATCCTGCCATCCCATTGGTAAATCCCATTTGGACATAGTATGTAATGCTTTTAATGTGCTATTGGATTTGGTTTGCTCTTATTCTTTTGAAGCTTTTGCATCAATATTCACCAGGGTTATTAGTCTGGATTTTTAAATAGTATCTTTGTCTGGCTTAAGTATCAGGGTAATGTTGGACTCATAGAACTAATTTAAAAGTGTTCCTTTCTATTCATTTATTTGAAAGGGTTTCAGGAGGACTTGTGCTGATTCTTATTTAAATGTTTGGTAAAATTCTCCAGCAAAGCTATTTGGTCCTGATGTTTCCTTCCCTGGAAGGTTTGATAATTGATTTAATCTCCTTACTTGTTATTGGTATGTTCAGTTTTTCCACTTATTTATGACATACTCAGTAGACTGTATGTTTCTAGGAATTTATTTTTTTCTAAATTATTCAATTTGTTGGCATATATCATTTGTACTAGTCTCAAAATAATGTTTATATCTGTGGCATCAGTTGTAATGCCTCCCTTTTCACTTCTGATTTTAATTATCTGAGTCATCTCTTTTCTTTGTCTAGCTAAGTATTTGCAGGTTTTCTTGAACCTTTAAATAAAACAACTCTTTGTTGTTGTTGTTTTTATTTTCGAAGATGAGGAAATAGAGGCTTTTATTGTGTCTTGGCCACTTGGAAATAGCAAAATAGTGCAAAAACATTAATTATCTAACCTTTAATCCAAGAAAGAAAATGAGAATCCACCAGAATAATGAAGGTCACCCCAGATCCTGGGGAGGAGAATGCTGACAAACAGCCCCTGTTACAGCATCTGACTGAAATAAATGAGTGAAGCTCTAGTACATGAGAGAGGCAGAGAGCCTCCCTCTGTGACTCACCTTTCTAGTGGGGATCCCAACAACCTAGGTTAGGGAAAAGAATTTTGTCTAGCCACATTGGCTGCAGCCCACTCCTATCTCTAAGTACCATCCACTGGCTTTTAGGTCAAACTGTACATCTCTATATAAAACTTGCTGAATGAAGTACTTAAGTATTTAGAAGCAAAGACAAAAGGTGCTACCAAACACTGTCTATAATCACAGTCTCTATGGAGAGGGAAAATGGAAATGAAAAGAAAAAAGATAATATCATAAAATCCTAACCTAATGAAAATAATTACAATAATTAGAAGTGTCGGCACTCTAGATGAGAAGGAATCAGCACAAGAATTCTGGCACCATAAAATTTCTAAATGTAGTGACACTACTAAGGGATCACATGAGCTCTCCAGAAATAGTCCGCAACCAAGATGGAAAGGCAAAAATGACAGATAAAGAATTCAAAGCATGGATTGTAAGGAAGATTAATGAACTTCAAGACAAGTTTGAAAATCAAAACACAAAAAACTTCCAAATGAATCCAGGAAATGAAGAAAGATAGCATCTTAAAAATAAATCAGAGCTTCAGGAATTGAAAAACTCACTTAAGGAATTTCAAAATGCAATTGCAAGCTTTATAAAGAGACTGGACTAAGCAGAGGAAAAAATTTCTAATCTTTAAGAACAGTCATTCAAATTAGCCTAGGCAGACAAAACTCAAGAGAAAGGAATTTAAAAATGAACAAAATCTTTGGAAAAATATGGGATTATGTAAAGTGACTAAACCTATGATGTACTGGCATTCCTGAGAGAGAAGGAGAAAGAGTAAACAACCTGGAAAACATATTTGAGGGAATAATTCAATAAAATGTTTCTGTTCTTGCTAGAAACATAGACATCCAGATACAAGGAACTAGATAAAATAACACCTGTGCAATACTGCCGAAAATGAGTATTACCAAGCGTTTAGTCACCAAACTGTCTAAGGTCAATGACGAAGAAAAAAATCTTAAAGATAGCTAGAGAAAAAAGATTACGTACAAAGGGAACATGATCTGGCTAGTAGCAAACTTTTCAGTAGCAACCTTACAAGGCAGGAGAGATTAGGGGCATATGTTTAGCATTAATAAAGAAAAGAAATTCCAATCATGAATGTCATAGCATACCAAATTAAGCTTCAGAAATGGAGAAACAGAGACTTTTCCAAACAGAAAGCACTAAAGTAATTTGTTACCACTAGACCAGGCTTACAAGAGATACTTGAGAGTTCTAAACGTGGAAACAAAATAAAGATACCTGCTACTACAGAAACAAACTTAAGTACATAACCCACAGACATTATGAAGGAAGCAGACAATAGAAACTACAAAGCAATGAGCTAATAAGTTTATTATACTATCAAAATCTCACATAAAAACAAACCTTGACCGTAACTAGCTTAAATGCCCCCCATTTAAAAGGCACAGTATTTCAAGTGAAATAAAAAAAAAAAAAAATGTAAAAAAGACACATCAATCTGCTGTCTTTGAGAGACTCATCTCACATGTAATGACACACCCATAGGCTCAAAGTAAAGGGTTGGAAGAATATCACCACACAAATGGAAAACAAACAACAACAACAAGAAGCAGAGGTCACTATTCTTATATCAGATAAAACAGACTTTAAACCAACAAGTGTAAAAATGAACAAAGGACATTACATAATGATGGGTTCAATTCAACAAAAGACTTAACTATTCTAAATGTATATGCAATAACATTGGAGGACCCAGATTCACAAAATAGCTACTTTTCAATGTACAAGAAAACAGACAGCCAGAAAATAATAGTGGGGAATTATAGCAAAAAAAATCAACACAAAACAAACAAACAAACAAAAAAAACACTGACAATGTTAGAGAGATCTCAAGGTGGAAAACTAACAAGGAAATTCTGAATTGAAATTTGATATTTGACTAATTGAACCTAATAGACATGTACAGAACATTCCATGCATCAATCACATAATATATATTCTTCTGAACATGGTACATACTTCAAGACTAATAACATGCTCAGCAATTAAACAAGTCTCAATAAATATTTTTAAAAATATTTAATGGCAACCATACTCTTAGACCACAGTGGCAGAAAAACAGAAATCAATACCAGGAAGATCTCCCACAACCATAAAATCACCTGGATATTAAACAACCTGCTTCTAAGTGACTGTTGGGTAAGCAACAAAATGAAGGAAGATACAAAAAAAAAAAAAAAAAAATTCTTTCAAATAAAGGAAAATAGAGATACATAGAAATACAACATACCCAAATCTCTGGGATGCAGCAAAATCAGTGTTAAAAGTTTATAGTCTACACAACTAACTCTACAAGTTCGAAAGAACTTAAAGTAATGATCTAACAATCACACCTAACTGAACTAGAAAAACAAGAACAAATCAACTCCAAAGCTAGCAGGATAAAAGATGTAACTAAAATTCAAGTGGAATTAAACAAAATTGAGACAAAAAAAAAAAATCAAAAAAGAAATTGATGGAACCAAAGGTTGTTCCTTCCACAGAAAAGACAAGACCAATAAACCCATAGCTAGATCAACACAGAAAAATAAATAAATAAAAGATAAGGTCCAAATAAGCAAAATCAGGAATGACAAATTGGTATTACAATTAATACCACAGAAATATACATAAAAAAAATCAGAGATAAATATGAATACTTCTATGCACACAAACTAGAAAATCTAGAGAAAATAGAAAAATGCTAGCAAGACATAAACTGCCAATATTGAATTAGGAAGAATTTGGAACCATGAGCAAATTAATGTTGAGTTCTGAAACTGAATCAGTAATAAAAAACCTAGTAACAAACACAAAAATTCCCAGATTAGATGTATTCCTAGTTGAATTCTACCAATTCAGCTGGAGAGCTAGTACCAATTATACTGAAACTATTTGAAAAATTCAAGGTGGAGGGATTCCTCCTTAACTCATTCTGTGAAGCCAACGTCACCACAAATGACAAAAATACAATGAAAAAAGAAAACTACAGGCCAAGCCAATGTCCCTGATGAACATGTACACAAAAATCCTAAACAAAATATCAGCCAACTGAATCTAGTAGCACATCAAAAAGTTAATTCACCAGGATCAAGTAGGCTCATTCCTGGAATACAAAGTTGGTTCAATATGCAAAAATCAATAAATGTGATTCATCCTATAAAAATAATTAAAAATAAAAATCATAGAATCATTTTAGTAGATGCAGAAAAGGCCTTCAATAAAACCCAGGGTCCCTACATGATAAAAATGATCAAGAAACTAGACATTGAAGAAACATACCTCCAAAAAATAAGAGTTATGTACGATGAATCCACAGCCAACATCATACTAAATGAACAAAAGCTGGAAACATTCCCCTTGAGAACTGGAAAAGACAAGGATGCCCATTCTCATCACTCCTATAAAACATACTACAGGAAGCCTTTGCCAGAAAAATCAATGAAGAAAATGAACGGCATCCAAATAGAAGAAGAAGAAATCAAAGTATCTCTCTTCAAAGAGGATATGATTCCCTAGAAAATCCTAAACACTCCATCAAATGACTCCTGTAATTTGAAAATGACTTCAGTAATCAGGGTACAAAATCAGTGTACAAGATTCAGCAGCATTTCTATACATGAATAACGTTGAAACTGTGAGTCAAATTGAGAGATGAGGCCAGGTGGACTTCCTGGGTTGAGTGGGGATTTGGGGAACTTTCCTGTCTTACAAGAGGATTATAAAACGCACCAATTAGTGCTCTGTAAAACACACCAATCAGCGCTCTGTAAAACATATCAATCAGCATGACTCTAAAGTAGCCAATAGCGGGGAGGATTGAAAAAGGGCACTCTGATATGACGGAAATGGGACATGGGAGGGGACGATAAGGGAATAAAAACCACCCCAGCCAGCAGCAGCAACCCACTCAGGTCCCCTTCCATGCTGTGGAAGTTTTGTCCTTTTACTCTTCATAATAAACCTTGCTACCACTCATTCTTTGGGTCTGTGCCATCTTTAAGAGTTGTAACATTGACCGTGAAGGTCGACGGCTTCATTCTTGAAGTCAGCGAGACCACAAAACCACTGGCAGGAACCAACTCCAGACACATCTTGGGGGCTCATTCAGGATCTTGCCACATGGTGAGTACCATTGGATCCTTTTCACTTGCTTTCTGTCCTATTTTTCCTTAGAATTCGGGGGCTAAACACCAGGCACCTGTGAGCCACTTAAAAGTGACTAGTGCAGGTACCGTACTAAAGACACAGATGTCAGGCTTTCTGGGAAAGGGCTCTCTAACAACCCCTGACTCTTCATAGTCAGGAGCATTGGTTTGCCTTGAACCAGCTTCTTCTTTTCCTGTACTTCCGGACTGAGCTAAGGGTTGACAGAGAAGAAAGCCATTCAGTTCCAGGGTCCCAACAAAATGTTGGTCAACCCTGCAGCCATGAGCGGAGCTCTCAAAGTTACATCGCCCAAGCGAGACTCACCCATCTATCCTGACCCTTTCCTCCTGGGTCCTAGCACATGTCAGACAAACTTCCTCCCTCCCCTCTTCTCCAAGGCTAGTCCCACTTATAAAAACCACTCCCTGTCCCTGGTGCTCTTCTAGTTTCTCCTATTTCTAATATGAATTTTGGGACTCTGTTCCCTTGTTTAGGCACCTGGGCTCACCAATCAAAAAGACATAATTTTTGCCCGAAGCCCAATCAAATGGTGGAAATATCTGGCATTTTAGGATCCCTCCTCAGAGTAGCAGGCCTAACAAAGGGTATTCTTGAAGCTAGCATATGGGGAGCCTCAGAAATTACAGACTCCAAAATTTGGGGGGATATCCTTCCTATTCATATGATTAGAAGTGAGAACAAAAAGGCATCACTCTTCCAACCCTGGATATGCCTTCCCTCCCTCAGGATATGACCCTCCACTGCCTTTAAGGTATATCATCTTTAGAGGACAAGGGAAGGTCCCAATACCAATGGGAGAAAACACTTAGGACTCTAACAGGTTTTCGAGAATGTTTCGCTAAGGGCCACTAAATCTGACCTTCCTCGGTCTTCTTTGTGGTCTAAGAGGAAAACAAGTGTTTCTGCTGCTGCTTTGGTGAGTACAACTATTCCAAACATTAGGGTCCAGGGACCATTGTGGGTTCTTGGGTGGGAGAAAAGAAAACAAAGAACAGTCCAAAACCGTGGGCGTTTTTTTATTCAACAAGCTCACCCTCGAAATGCATCCTAAGCCATTGGAACCAATTTGACCCAGAAACCCTATAAAAGAAGCGGCTTATTATTTTCTGCACTATGGCCTGGCCCCAATACTCTCTCTCTGATGAGGAAAAATGGCCATCTGAGGGTAGTATAAATTATAATACTATCTTGCAGCTTGACCTTTTATGTAAGAGGAAAGGTAAATGGAATGAAATACCTTATGTCCAAGCTTTCTTTTCATTGAAGGATAATCCACAACTATGCAAAGCTTGCAATTTACATTCTACAGGAGGACCTCTTAGCTTACCTCCATGTCCTAGCCTCCCTACAGCTCCCCTTCCTATTAATGATGAGCCTCCTCTAATCTCCCCCACCAAGAAGGAAATGAGCAAAGAAATCTCCAAGGGACCACAAAACCCCCCAGGGTATCAGTTATGTCCCCTTCAAGTTGTAGGAGGAGGGGAATTTGGCCCAATTTGGACACATGTCCCCTTCTCTTTCTCTAATTTAAAGCAGATCAAGGTAGACCAGGGGAAGTTTTCAGATGATCCTGATAGGTATGTAGATGTTCCACAGCGTCTAGGGCAAACCTTCAACCTCATGTGGAGAGATGTTATGCTATTGTTAGATGAGCCTACCAAGAGGAATAGGCCGAAAATGAAAAGTGAGATAAGAGAAAGGCCACAGCCTTAGTCATGGCCCTCAGATAAACAAACCTTGGTGGTTCAGAGAGGACAGAAAACAGAGCAGGCCAATCACCTGGTATCACCTGGCTTGTTATCAGTGTGGTTTGCAAGGACAGCTTAAAAAAGATTGTCCAATGAGAAACAAGCTGCCCCCTGGCCCATGTCCACTATGCCAAGGCTATCACTGGAAGGTGTACTGCCCCAGAGGACAAAGGTTCTCAGCCAGAAGCCCCCAACCAGGTGATCCAACACTTGCCCAGGGATCGAGGATGCCCTGGGCAAGTGTCAGCTCCTGTCATCACCCTCACTCAGCCCTGAGTAAGTTTAACCATTGAGGGCCAGGAAATTGACTTCTTCCTGGACACTGGTGTGGCATTCTCAGTGTTAATCTCCTGCCCTGGACGGCTGTCCTCAAAGTCCGTTACCATCTGAGGAATCCTGGGACAGCACGTAACCAGGTATTTCTCCCACCCCCTCAGTTGTAATTGGGAGAGTTTGCTCTTTTCACCTGCCTTTTTTTTATTATGCCTGAAAGTCCCACATCTTTATTAGGGAGGGATATATTAGTCAAGGCTGGAGCTATCATCTACATGAATATGGGGAACAAGTTATCCATTTGTTGTTCTCTACTTGAGGAGGGAATCAACCCTGAAGTCTGGGAATTGGAAGGACAATTTGGAAGGACAAAAAATGCCTGCCCAGTCCAAATCAGGCTAAAAAGACCCCACAACTTTTCCTTATCAAAGGCAATATCCCTTAAGGCCTGAAGCTCATAAAGGATTACAGAATGTTGTTAGACATGTAAAAGGTCAAGGCTTAGTAAGAAAATGCAGCAGTCCCTGCAACACCCCAATTTTAGGAGTACAAAAACCAAGTGGTCAGTGGAGACTAGTGCAAGATCTAAGACTCATCAATGAAGCAGTAATTCCCCTATATCTAGCTGTACCCAACCCATATACCATGCTCTTTCAAATACCAGAGGAAGGAGGATGGTTCACTGTTCTGGACCTCCAGGATGCCTTCTTCTGCACTCCCCTGCACTCTGATTCCCAGTTTCTCTTTGCCTTTGAGGATCCCACAGACTACACCTCCCAACTTACATTGACCGTCTTGCCTCAAAGGTTTAGGGATACGACTCATCTGTTTGGTCAGGCACTGGCCTAAGATCTAGGCCACTTCTCAAATCCAGGCACTCTGGTCCTTCAGTATGTGGATGATTTACTTTTGGCTACCAGTTCGGAAGCCTCATGCTAGGAGGCTCCTATAGATCTCTTGAACTTTCTAGCTAATCAAGGGTAAAATCCGTCTAAATCAAAGGCCCAGCTCTGCCTACAACAAGTCAAATATCTAGGCCTAATCTTAGCCAGAGGAACCAGAGCCCTCAGCAAAAAATGAATACAGCCTATATTGACCTGTCCTCACCCTAAGACATTAAAATAGTTCCAGGGGTTCCTTGGGATCACTGGCTTTTGCCAACTATGGATCCCCGGATACAGCGAGATGGCTAGGCCACTCTCTACTCTAATCAAGGAGACCCAGAGGGTAAATATTCATCTAGTAGAATGGGAACCAGAGGCAGAAACAGCCCTCAAAACCTTAAAGCAGGCCCTAGTACAAGCTCTAGCCTTAAGCCTTCCTACAGGACAAAATTTCCCTTTATACGTCACAGAGAGAGCTGGACTAGCTCTTGGAGTCCTTACTCAAACTCTAGGGATAAGCCCACAACCAATGGCATACCTAAGTAAGGAAATTTATGTAGTAGCCAAAGGCTGGCCCCACTGTTTATTGGTAGTTGTGGCGGTGGCCATCTTGGTATCAGAGGCCATCAAAATAATACAAGGAAAGGATCTCACCTTTTGGACTACTCATGATATAAATGGCATATTAGGTGCTGAAGGAAATGTATGGCTATCACACAACCACCTGCTTAGATACCAGGCATTACTCCTTGAGGGACCAGTGCTTCAAATACACATATGTGCAGCCCTCAACCTTGCTACTTTTCTCCCAGAAGATGGGGAACCAATTGAGCATGACTGCCAACAAATTGTAACCCAGACTTATGCTGCCTAAGAGGATCTCTTAGAAGTCCTCTTAGCTAATCATGACCTTAACCTGTATACTGATGGAAGTTCATTTGTGGAGAATGTGATATGCAGGGCAGGTTATGCCATAGTTAGTGATGTAACAGTACTTGAAAGTAAGCCTCTTCCTCTGGGGACCAGTGGCCAGTTAGCAGAACTAGTGGCACTTACCTGAGTCTTAGAATTGGCAAAGGAAAAAAGAATAAATGTGTATACAGACAGTATGTATGCTTATCTAGTCCTGCATGACCATACTGCAATATGGAAAGAAAGGGAGTTCCTAACCTCATGGAGAATCCCCATTAAATACCACGAGGAAATCATGGAATTATTGCATGCAGTGCAAAAACCCAAAGAGGTGACAGTCTTACACTGATGAAACCATCAAAAAAGTGAAGGAGAAAAGGTAGAAGGAAACCATCAGGCAGCCGCTGAGGCCACAATTGCTGCCAGGTGGAACATCCCATTAGAAATACCTATAGAAGCATCCTTGATACGGAACAACACTCTCCAAGAGATTAAGCCCCAGTATTCCCCGACTGAAACAGAATGGGACTTTCATGGGGGCACCGTTTTCTCCCCTCGGGGTGGTTAACAACAGAAGAGAGAAAGGTACTCATACCTGAAGCCAGCCAATGAAAAATACTTGAGACCCTCTACCTAACTTTTCATATGCGTGTTGAGAGCACTCATCAAATGGCCAAATCCCGATTTACGGGGACAAAGCTCCTGCAGATATCCGACAAGTAGTCAAAGCCTGTTAGGTGTGCCAAAGGAATAATCCCTTGGTTCATCATAAGGCCCCTCTGGGGGAACAAAGAATAGGGCACTATCCCAGAGAGGACTGGCAGGTGGACTTTACCCATATGCCTAACTCAAGGGGATTTCAATACTGGTTGGTCTGTGTTGATACCTTTACAAATCGGATAGAAGCCTTCCCCTGCAAGACAGAGAAGTCTCAGGAAGTGGTTAAAGTCCTAATTCATGAAATAATTCCTAAATATGGGCTTCCCCAAAGCTTACAAAGTGACAATGGTCTGGCTTTTAAAACCAAGGTAACTGTGGGAATTTCCAAGGCACTAGGGATACAATATTACCTTCACTGTGCCTAGGGACCACAATCCTCAGGGAAGCCCAGAAGGCAAATGAAACCCTCAAGAGGCACTTAAGGAAATTAACCCAAGGAATTAATCTCTCATGGCTTACTCTCTTATCCATGGCATTGTTGAGAATACAAACTTCTCCTCACAAAATGGCGTTCAGTCCATACGAAATACTATATGGATGACCTTTCTCACAAATGACTTCCTACTTGATCAGGAAATGGCCAACTTGGTCAAGGATGTGACTTCATTGGCAAAATATCACCAAAACCCTAGAAACCTACCCAAAGGATGCCACAGAGATAAAGGAACAGAGTTTTTCCAACTCGGAGATCTAGTGTTGGTCAAGTCCCTCTCCTCTACCTCCCCATCTAGAGGTTTCTTGTGGAAAGGACCATACTCGGTAATCCTCTTTACCTCAACTGCAGTTAAGGTGGCAGGAGTGGAATCTTGGATTTACCACACCTAAGTTAAACTGCCCGCCCCCGCCCCCCAAGAATCTACGGGACTCTCAGCTCAGGAGTCCCAAGATCAGCCAGACTAGCCTCGATACACCTGTAAACCATTGGAGGAGTTGCGTCTCCTATTTCTGAAGGGAACATCCCAGACTAAAAAGGCTCCTACAGCTGATCCTGAGGAAAAAAATACCCTTCCTATTTAAAAAAGATAAGTGAAAACCTACATAATCTTTCACACCTCTCCTTGCCCCCTTAATGGAATCCTTTTACTGTTTCATCATGTAATTAAGCAGTATATTAACCATACTCTTTGCAGTAGGACTATATACTGTAGCTGTCCTACTGGAACAAAAATCCTAATTACATCAACCTTTTTTCTATCATCCTTCTTTTTGTCAGCAATTTACTCCTCCCTTTAAACCCAGACTGGATAAAATGATCTCATCTTCCAGGGCACCCTCATTACCTATCTATCCCTCTTGCTTCCTTGGACACTCCACATAGTCACCCTCCCCTTCCACTAGCTCATAATTAACTCTACAAAACTCTCAACCCACTCTGTTAAACCAGTGCAATCTTTCCCTGGCAAATGACTGCTGACTTTTTATCTCTCTATCAGCCACTGCTTAACAGTTGTTTCGTCAATGGGAAACTAGAACACAGGGAGCCACTCAGTTTTCTCCCAATACTCCTTTCCAGCCACTCACCAGAGCTACCTTGGCAAGTACTCTAGGAGTATGGGAAAATGAAAACACCAAACTCACACATCTTTTTAAAATACACAACCAATTCTGCCTACCTAGCCAAGGCATATTCTTCTTATGTGGAACTTCAACTTATATCTGTCTCCCCACCAACTGGACAGGCACTTGCACCTTAGTCCTCCTAAGTCCCAACAATGACATTGCCCCCAGGAAATCAGACCCTACCAGTTCCCCTCAAAGCTCAAGTCCTTCAGTGTAGGGCCATACAACTAATACCCCTACTTATAGGGTTACGAATGGCCACTGCTACAGTAACCAGAATAGCCAGTTTATCTGCTTCATTATCCTGCTAACACACACTCTTAAAGGATTTATCAGACAGTTTACAGAACCGATTCTTACTCTACAATCCCAAATAGACTCTTCAGCAGCAGTGACTCTCCAAAACCGCTGAGGCCTAGACCTCCTCACTGCTGAGGAAGGAGGACACTGCACCTTCTTAGGGGAAGAGTGTTGTTTTTACACTAACCAGTCAGGGATAGTATGAGATGCCACACGGTGTTTACAGAAAAAGGCTTCTGAAATCTGGCAATGCCTTTCAAACTCTTATACCAACCTCTGGAGTTGGGTGACATGGCTTCTCCCCTTTCTAGGTCCATGACAGCCATCTTGCTACTACTCGCCTTTGGGGCCCTGTATTTTTAACCTCCTTGTTAAAATTGTTTCCTTCAGGATTGAGGCCATCAAGCTACAGATGGTCTTACAAATGGAACCCCAAATGAGCTCAACTCACAACATCTACCAAGGACCCCTGGACTGACCCACTGGCCCTTTGACTGGCCTAGAGAGTTCCCCGCTGGAGGACAATACAACTGCAGGGACTCTGCTTCACCCCTATCCAGCAGGAAGTAGCTAGAGCAGTCATCGTCCAGTTCCCAACAGCAACTGGGATGTCCTATTTAGAGGATGGATTGAGAGGGGAGGCCAGCTGGACTTCCTGGGTTGAGTGGGGACTTGGGAAACATTCCTGTGTTACAAGAGGATTGTAAAACACACCAATCATCGTTCTGTAAAACACACCAATCAGCACTCTGTAAAACACACCAATCAGCACTGTGTAAAACACACCAATCAGCAGGATTCTAAAAGTAGCCAATCGTGGGGAGGATTGAAAAAATGGCACTCCGATATGACAGAAACAGAACATGGGAGGGGACAATAAGGGAATAAAAACTGGCCACCCCAGCCAGCAGCGGCAACCTGCTTGGGTCCCCTTCCACACTGTGGAAGCTTTGTCCTTTTCTCTTCACAAGAAACCTTGCTACTGCTCACAGTTTGGATCCGTGCCATCTTTAAGAGGTGTAACGCTCACCACGAAGGTCCACGGCCTCATCCTTGAAGTCAGCGAGACCACAAACTCAGTGGCAGGAACCAACTCTGG
>NW_022314937.1:0-3171 GCF_002776525.5 Piliocolobus tephrosceles
TTACAATCCCACCAACAGTGTAAAAGTGTTCCTATTTCTCCACATCCTCTCCAACACCTGTTGTTTCCTGATTTTTTAATGATTGCCATTCTAACTGGTGTGAGATGGTATCTCATTGTGGTTTTAATTTGCATTTCTCTGATGGCGAGTGATGATGAGCATTTTTTCATGTGTCTGTTGGCTGTATGAATGTCTTCTTTTGAGAAATGTCTGTTCATATCCTTTCCCCACTTTTGGATGGGGTTGTTTGTTTTTTTCTTGTATATTTGTTTGAGTTCTTTGTTTTTGTCAGATTTGTCAAAGATCAGATGGTTGTAGATGTGTGGTGTTATTTCTGAGGCCTCTGTTCGGTTCCATTGGTCTATATATCTGTTTTGGTTACTGTAGCATTGTAGTGTAGTTTGAAGTCAGGTAGCGTGATGCTCCAGATTTGTTCTTTTTACTTAGGATTGTCTTGGCTATACGAGCTCTTTTTTGGTTTCATATGAACTTTACAGTAGTTTTTTCTAATTCTGTGACGAAAGTCAATGGTAGCTTGATGGGGATAGCAATGAATCTATAAATTACTATGGGCAGTATGGCCATTTTCAGGAGATTGATTTTTCCTATCCATTAGCATGGAATGTTCTTCCATTTGTTTGTGTCCTCTCTTATTTCCTTGAGCAGTGGTTTGTAGTTCTCCTTGAAGAGATCCTTCACATCCTTTGTAAGTTGTATTCCTAGGTATTTAATTCTCTTTGTTGCAATTGTGAATTGGAGTGCACTCATGATTTGGCTCTCTGTCTATTGTTGGTGTATAGGAATGCTTGTGATTTTGCACATTGATTTTGTATCCTGAGACTTTGCTGAAGTTGTTTATCAGTCTAAGGAGATTTGGGGCTGAGATGATGGGTGTTTTTTTTATATATATATATAGAATCATGTCATCTGCAAACAGACAATTTGACTTCCTCTTTTCCTATCTGAGTACCCTTCATTTCTTTCTCTTGCCTGATTGCCTTGACCAGAACTTCCAATACTATGTTGAATTAGAGTGGTGAGAGAAGGCATCCTTGTCTTGTGCTGGTTTTCAAAAGGAATGCTTCATTTCTGCCCATTCTGTATGATAGTTGCTGAGAGTTTGTCATAAATAGCTCTTAATATTTTGAGATACGTTCCATAAATACCTAGTTTATTGAGATTTTTTAGCATGAAGACTTGCTGAGTTTTGTAAAAGGCCTTTTCTGCGTCTATTGAGATAATCATATGTTTTTTGTCGTTAGTTCAGTTTATGTGACAGAGTACATTTATTGATTTGCATATGTTGAACCAGCCTCCCATCGATGAAACCAACTTGATTGTGGTGGTTAAGCTTTTTGATGTGCTGCTGGATTCGGTTTGCCAGTATTTTACTGAGGATTTTTGCACTGATGTTCAGGGATATTGGCCTGAAATTTTCTTTTTTTTGTCTTGTCTCTGCCAGGCTTTTGTATCAGGATGATGCTAGCCTCATTAAAATGAGTTAGGGAGGATTCCCTCTTTTTCTACTGTTCAGAATCATTTCAGAAGGAATGGTACCAGCTCCTCTTCATACGTCTGGTAGAATTCGTCTGTGAATCTGTCTGGTCCCAGACGTTTTTGGTTGGTAGGCTATTAATTAGTGCCTCAATTTCAGAACTTGTTATTGGTATATTCATGGATTCAACTTCTTCCTGGTTTAGACTTGGGAGGTTGTATGTGTCCAGGAATTTATCTATTTCTTCTAGTTTATTTGCATAGAAATGTTTATAGTATTCTTTGATGGTAGTCTGTATTTCTGTAAACCTTTTCTTAATGCTGCTCTTTTTGCTTAAGTTTTGAATACAGTCATACCTCAAATATATTACAGGTTTGGTTCCAGACTCCTGCAATAAAGGAAGTTGCATACATTTTGGATTTCCTAGTGCACATAGTCCATTAAGTGTGCAATAACATTGTGTTTTTACTAAAACAATGTATATACCTGAATTAAAAATACTTTATTGCTAAAAATGCTAATAATAATCTGAGCCTTCAGTGAGTTATAATGTTTTTGCTGGTGGAGGGTCTTGTGTCGATACTGGTGGCTGCTGACTGTGTTGATCATGGTGATAGTTTCTAAAGATTCAGATAGCTGTGGCAATTTCTTAAAATAAGAAAAAATGTAATTTTGTCACATCAGTTGACCCTTTGATGAAATATTTCTCTATAGCACGCAATTCTGTTTGATAGCATTTCCTCACAGTAGAACTTCTATCAACATTGGATTCAATTCTCTCCAACCCTACCACTGCTTGATCAACTAAGTTTATGTAGCATTCAGAATACTTTGTTGTCTTTTTAACTGTGCTCTTTTGACCTCCCATGGATCATGAATGATCTTAATGGCACCTACAATGGTCAATTCTTTCCAGAAGGTTTTCAATTTCCTTTTCCTAGATCCATTAAATAAATCACCATCTATGGCAGCTAAAGGCTTATGAAATGAATTTCTTAAATAAGAGGACTTGAAAATTGAAATTACTTTTGGATCCAGAATGGATGTTGTGTTAATAGGCATGAAATCAACATTAATCTCTTTGCACACCTCCGTGAGAGTTCTTGGGTAACCAGATACATTATTTGAAAGGAATATTATTTTTTGAGCAGTAGGTCTCAACATTGTGCTTAAAACAATCAAACTATGCTATAAACAGATTCCCTGTCATTCAGGCTTTGTTGTTCCATTTCAAGAGCATAGCAGAGTAGATTTAACATATGTATTAAAGGGCCTAGGAGTTTCAGAATAGCAAATGAACACTGGCTTCAATTTCAAGTCACCCACTGCATTAGTCCCTAACTATAGAGTCAGCTTATCCCTTGAAGCTTTGAAGCCAAGCATTGAATTATTCTCTTTTAGTCCTAGGAGGTATATTTTTAAGTATAAGTCTGTTTTGTCTGCATTGAAAATCTGTTGCTTTGTGTAGCTACCCTCATCGATGATCTTAGCTAGATCTTCTGTGTAACTTGCTGAAGCCTCTACATTAGCACTTACTTCATCATCTTGTACTTTAATGTTACAGAGATAACTTCTTTCCTTACACCTCATGAAGCAGCCTCTGCTAGCTTCTAAGTTTCTTCTTCAGCTTTCTCACCTCTGACCTTTTATAGAAGTGAAGAGAATTAGAGTCTTGT
>NW_022314937.1:3271-22910 GCF_002776525.5 Piliocolobus tephrosceles
ACTCCTACTAACAGTGTAAACACTTTTTGTCCACAGCCTTGCCAGCATCTGGGATTTTTTGAATTTTTAATAATACCTATTCTGACTGGTATGAGATGGCATCTCATTTTGATTTTGATTTACATTTCTGTAATGAGTGATGTGGAATGCTTTTTCACATGCTAGCTGACTGCATATATGTAATAAAAGATGTATGTCATCTTTGAGAGGTGTATGTTCATGGCCTTTTGCCCATATTTTAATGGGGTTGTTTGGTTTTGTTTGTTAATTTCTTTCTAATAGATTCTGGATATCAGACTTTTGTTTGATGTATAGTTTGTGATTTTTTCTTCCCATTCTGTAGGTTGTCTGTTTACTCTAATGATATATTTTGCTGTGCAGAAGCTCTTTAATTAGGTCTCATTTATCAATTTTTGTTTTTGTTGTAATTGCTTTTGGAGACTTCATCATGAAATATTTGTCAGGGTCCTATGTGCACAATAGCATTTTCTAAGTTTTTCTCTAGGGTTTTTTACAGTTTTTAGTTTTGCATTTAAGTCTTTCACCTATTCTAAGTTGATTTTTGTATGTAGTGAAAGAAAGGGGTACAGTTTGAATTTTCTGCATATATTTGGCTAGCAAGTCATCCCAGCAGCATGTATTGAATATGAAGTCATTTTCCCATTGCTTGATTTTGTTGACTTTGTCAAAGATCAGAGGATTATAAGTGTGCAGCGTTATTTCTGGGTTCCCTAACCTGTTTCATTGGTCTATGTGTCTGTTTTTGTACCAGTACCATGCTGTTTGGGTTATGGTAGGATTGTAGGATAGTTTGAAGTTGAGTAGCTTGATGATTCTGTTGTCCTCTGTGCTTAGTGTTAATTTGGCTATTTTGGCTCTTTTTTGGTTTCATGTGATTTATTTCTGAATTTCATTTTTTTGAGATTGTGTCTTGCATTGTCACACAGACCACAGGCTGTAGTCTAGTGACACAATGAGGCTCAAGCAATCCTCCCACTTCAGACTCTGAAGCAGGTGGGACTAAAGGTGCAAGCTACCACACTCTACTATTTTTTTTTTTAATTTTGTAGATAATGAGTTTCACCATGTTACCAAGGCTAGTCCCAAACTCCTGAGCTGAAGCTATCCTCTTACTTTGGCTTCCCAAAGTGTTGGAATTACAGGTGTGAACCACCACGCCTAGCACTATATGAATTTTAGAATTTTTTTTTCTAATTCTATGAAAAATGTCATTGGTCATTTGATAGGAATTGCATTAAATCTGTAAACTGTTTTCAGCACTATGGCCAAATTCCAGTAGAATGTAGTTGTGAATCAGTCTGTTCCAGAGATTTTTCTTCTTGATAGGCTTTTTTTTTTTTTTTTTGACTGATTTAATTTTGGAACTCATTATTGGCTCATTCAGGGATTCAGTTTCTTCCTGGTTGCATCTTGGGAGGGTGTATGTTTCCAGGAATATATCCATTTCTTCAAGGTTTTCTAGTTTGTGTGCATAGAATTGTTCGTAATAGCGTCTGAGGGTTTTTATATTTATGTAGAGTTTGTGGTAATGTCCCTTTTGTCATTTATGACTGTTTCTTTGGATATTTTTTTCTTTATTAGTCTCACTAGCAGTCTATCAATCTTTATTTTTAAGAACCAACTTGGACAGGCGTGATAGGTCATGCATGTCATTGGCTGGGCACAGTGGCTCATTCCTTTAATCCTAGCACTTTGGGAGGCTGAGACGGGTGGATCACCTGAGGTCAGGAGTTTTCGACCAGCCTGGCCAACGTGGTGACACCCTGTCTCTACTAAAAATACAAAAAATTAGCGGAGCGTGGTGGTGGGCACCTGTAATCCCAGCTACTCAGGAGGCTGAGGCAGGAAAATCGCGTGAACTTGGGAGAGAGAGGTTGTGGTGAGCCAAGATTGCTCCATTGTACTCCAGTCTGGGCAACAAGAGCGAAACTCTCTCTCTCAAAAAAAAGAACCAACTCTTGGTTTCATTGATCTTTGTGTGACTTTTCATTTCTTAATTTTGTTGAGTTCAGTCCTGATTTTGGCTATTTCTTTTCTTCCGCTAGCTTTGGGGTTGGTTTGCTCTTTTTTTCCCCCAGGTTTTCTAGATATAATGTTAGATTGCTAATTTGAGATCTTTCTAACTTTTTGATGTGGACTTTTAGTGCCATAAACTTTCCTGTTAACACTGCTTTAGCTGTGTTCCAGAGATTCTGCTATGTTGCATCTTTCTTTTCATTAGTTCAATTCTTTTTTAATTTCTGTCTTAATTTCATTGTGTACCCTAAAGTCATTCAGGAGAAGCACATTTAATTTCTATGTAATTATGTGATTCTAAGAGATCTTCCTGGTATTGATTTGTTTTTACTGCTCTGTGATCTGAGAGTGTGGTTGGTATGATTTCAGTTCTTTTGAATTTGTTGAGAATTGCTTTACGGCCAAGCAGGTTGTTGATTTTAGAGTATGTGCCATGTATAGATGAGAATACTAACTTGTGGTTGATGGGTGGAGTGCTCTGTAGACGTCTGTTAGGATCACTTGGTCAAGTGTTGAGTTTAGGTTCCAGATTTTCTTCTTTCTCTTCCTCAGTGATCTGTCGAATAATGTCCATGGGGTGTTGAGGTCTCCCACAATTGTGTGGTTATCTAAGCCTGTTCACAGGTTTCTAAGAACTTGTTTTATGAATCTATGTGCCGCTGTGTTGGTTACATATATATTTACGAGAGTTAAGTCTTCTTACTGAATAAAACCTGTTATCATTAGGTAATGTCCTTCTTTGTCCTTTCTGATCATTGTTGTTTTAAAATTGATTTGTATGAAATAAGGAGAGCAGCTTCTGATCTTTTTTGTTTTCTACTGGCTTGATAGAGAAAATAACTTTTTCACTGTAAAAATGGTACATGTTCATTACATGGCCTTTATAACATGCAGGAGCAAAAAGAAGAAACAAATCAACCTGCATTTCATTACCAACTACACATAACTGTAAATTCAATATGTAACTTTTTTCTGTGAAGATAGAATATGAAATTAATTTTTATTTGAATTTCCCTTGAGTTAAACAAAATTTTCCATTACATAGCAACTATAAATTCCATGAAAGTGGTCTTCAACATTCTGCAGTTCCCACACAGCCACAATAGTAATAGTTTTCAAAAGGAAATTAGGTATTTTTATCTTATATAAAATATGTCTGAGGTTTTTCATCACTGTTGCAAACTTCAAAACACTTCCTTGGCCCATAAGACCCTATAAATCTTGCCCTCCCTATCTCTCTGATTTTTCACTTTTCATTTTCCCATCTCCTTCTATAACCTGGAATCACTAAAACTCCCTTTTGTCTCTTTTTAAAATGTATTTTTATGGATGCGTAATACATGTACATAGTTTTTGGATACATGAAATAATTTATTTGTATACTTTGAAAGATCATATTAGTGAAAGATCATCACCTTAAATCTTTATCTTTAGGCTGGAAAGATTCAAATTATTCCTCTTTGGCTATTTTGAAATCTGCAATAAATAACTATAGTCACTCAATTTATCTAACAATAGGTGTTATTTCTTCTGCCAAACCATATATTTGTACCGATAGTCAACTTCTATTCAATGCTCTCCCTCCCCACTACCCTTTCTGGCTTCTGGTAACCACCCATCTACTCTCTATCTTCATGTGATCCACCTTTTTAGCTCCCACATATGAGTGAAAACATATGATATTTGTCTTTCTGTGCTTCATGGCCTTGATACATTTCTTTTTCTGTGTGTCTTAGGGCCTTTGCAGTTTGCATTCCCTAGGCCTCCCATACTATTGCTCTGTATATTTACCTGTTTCCTTAGGTCTCAGCATAAATATTTCCTCAAAATAGCCCTTTTACCACCTTACCAAAAGAACTGTGTCTACAATAACACTTTACTGCATTCTTCTTTTTTTTTTCAATAGTGTATTCATTTGGTTTTTATTTTCTCCTTCTCCAATACAATCTAAGCTTATAAAAGGCGAGACAACTGTTGCTCTTATTACTATATCTATAGTAACCAGTACAGTTCCTGGCATATCGTAATTATTTTAATGCGTTGAATAAACAAATGACCGAAAATGTATCTTACATCTGGAGAAGATAAAAGTATCCAAGTAGAGGAAAGAGGGCTATAATCCAATCATATAATTGGGTGAATGTTGCCTAAAAACATGTGTGATTACATAGATCAGTAGATAAATACACAGTGCTAAAACTGTTGTGACCCTTGTTGAGATTTAACTTCTCTAGTAATGTTTAACAGGTCGCTGGTAGCTTGGGCTACAGGCGTGCACCACCACGTTTTTTTTAAAAAAAATGTTAATTGATGTTCTATTTATATTTTACTATAATAGTCAGTGTATTACCTGTATCTTACCTCAAATTCTCTGTGAACTAAACAGGGAAAAAAGAGGTAAGGAGATGACTGACAACCTGGAAGGAATGGAATCTATTTAACTATCAATAAATGGCTTTGGCAGTCATCCATTCTTGTGTTTGGAAAAAAAAAAAAAAAAAGTTAGCAGTTTAAAATACGCTGTTATAACGTTAAGAAGTTTTCTGCAATTGTAACCAAAGAAAATATATATCGAATATAAACAAGGAGCAGTGAGAAAGGAGGAATAAAAAATCAACAAAATATACAGAAAACAATTAACAAAATTACAATAGTCCTTGACTATTAGTAATTACTAAAAATAAAAATTCAAATGTGCTTAAAATGCTATTAAAGTACATTGCTAACATTGCTTAAAAAAACCCAGAAGTACACATAAGTAGAAAGCCATTCTGTGTTTATAGATTAAAAGACTTTATGTTGTTAAAATGTCTATAGTACTAGTTAACTACAGATGCAATTGCTATCAAAATCTCAATGGTATTTTATTTTGAGATGGAGTCTTGCTCTGTTGCCAGGCTGGAGTGCAGCGACATGATCTCAGCTCTCTGCAACCACCACCTCCCAGGTTCAAGCAATTCTCTTGCCTCAGCCTCCTGAGTAGCTGGGACTATAGGCACACACCACCATGCCCAGCTAATTTTTGCATTTTAGTAGAGACGGGGTTTTACCATGTTGGGCAGGATCATCTCGATCTCCTGACCTCATGATCTGCCTGCCTCTAATCCCAAAGTGCTGGGATTAGAGGCTTGAGCCACCACACCCAGCTGGCAATTTTTATAAGAAATAGAAAGTAGCACCAAAACTTACAGGAAATTTCAATTTCAAGAGACCCACATATCCAAAATAGTACTAAAAAATACTAACGCATTTGGAATTCTTACATTTCCTAATTTCAAAATATACTATAATCAAGGTAGTGTGTCATTGGCATATAGACCAATATAGACGTCAATGGAACAAAACAGAGCACCTAGAAATAAACCCTTACATACACAGCCAAAGGATCTTTGACAAGGGACCAAGACTACATAACGGGGAACTGTCAGTCTTTTTGTGAAAAAAAAGGTTTTGAGATAATTGGATCTCCATATGAAAAATAATACATTTAGACTCTTACCTAATACCATATACAAAAGTTACCTGAAAATGAATTAAAAACGTAAACTTAAGACCTAAAACTATCAAACTCCTAGGAAAAAACATAGGGGAAAACATCAGACCATTAGATTTGGCAATGATTTCTTGGGAAAGGTATGAAAAACACAGGCAGCCAAAACAAAAATAGACAAATAAGACTACATCAAACTTAAAAACTCTATCACACACAATAGTAAATAAAGTGAAAAGGCAATCTATAGAAAGGGAGAAAATATTTGCAAATCCTGTGTATGATAAAGGATCAATATTCAGAATATGTGAGTAGTTTCTACAACTCAACAGCAACAAAAATAAGCAATTAAAAAATGACCAAAAGACTTCAATACACAGTTGCCCAATGAAGACATACAAATGACCAACAAGCCTATGAAAAAATATTCAACATCAGTCATCATAAACTAAAAGCAAATAAAAACCACAATGAGATATCATAGCCTCAGCTCCATTAGGATGGCCACTATCAAAACAACAGAAAATAGAAAGTACTGGTGTGGAAAATTGTAATTTTTGTGCACTGTTGGTGGAAATTTTCTAAAATGGTGCAGCCATTTTAGGAAACAATAGTGAGGTTCCTTAAATATAGAATTACCATATTATCTAGCAATCCCACTTCTTGGTATATACACACATTAAAAGCATGATCTAGACAAAATATTTTCACACTCATGTTCGCTGCAACATTATTTACAAGAACTAAGAAGTAAAAGCAACCCACATGTTGATTAACAAATAAGTGGATAAAGAAAATGTGTTATGTACATGTGATCGAATATTATGGAGCCTTAAAAAAAGAAGGAAACCCTGTCACATACTACAATGTAAATGAACCTCAAGGACGTTATGCTAAGTGAAATAAGCCATTTACAAAAGGACAGGTAAGGTAATAACGCATAGACCAGAAATTACTACTACACTTGTTAACTTTATTAAGTGTGTTCTGTAGCTTTATTTGTTCCTCCTTTCTTCTCATTGCCTTCCTTTATATTGTGTTGACTTTAGTAGTGACATGTTTTGTTGTTTTGTTTCGTTTTTTGAGATGGAGTTCCACTCTTGTTGCCCAGGCTGGAGTGCAATGGTGCCATCTCAGCTCACCCCAACCTCCACCTCCCTGATTCAAGCAATTCTCCTGTCTCAGTCTTTCAAGTAGCTGGGATTACAGGCATGCGCCACCACACCCAACTAATTTTGCATTTTTAGTAGAGATGATGTTTCTCTATGTTGGTCAGGCTGGTCTTGAACTCCTGACCTCAAGTGATCCGCCAGCCTCAGCCTCCCAAAGTGCTGGCATCACAGGTGTGAGCCACTGCTCCCAGCCCAACTTTCGTAGTAACATGTTTTGATTCCCTTCTCATTTATCTTTGTGTTTATTCTATAGATATTTTTCTTGTGGTCACCATTGCAATTGCATAAAACATCTTAAAGTCATAATAGTATATTTTAAACTGATAACTTCAATCACAACAACAATTTTTTTTTTGAAAAGATGATCATGAATGTCTGAGAAAGCCATTTATTGGTAATAGCTTCCATTTCTTCTAGGTTGTCAATCATATTCTTAATCTTTTATTCTTCTGCCTTCATTCACAAAGGATTTCAGGTGGCTTACATGTAATTCATGGAATATTATAGTAAAATATAAATAGAATGTCAATTGACATTTTCTAGGCAGCACTAAAGAAATTAAATCTCAAAGATCAAAATAATCTCACCACTGTGCATTTATCTACTGATTTATACAGTCTCATATTCAGGTAACATTCACGCAATCATATAGTTGGGTTACAACTCTTTTTCCCTACTTGGTCATGTTAATCTTTCTCAGGTTATGAGCTATGTTTTAGACCTGAAGCTTCAACCCCTGGGGGTCAGCCTGAAGCCAGGGTTCACAGGAGCTGGACTGGCACTGGAGTGGGCCTGGCACGTGGGTGCCCTGGAGCTTGGGTTATGGAGAAAGGCCTGGGGCCTAGGGCCATCCAGGTGCTGGGGCTGGCATAAAGCCTAGGTCCACACTCTGGGTTGACTGTGAGTCACAGAGACAGACCTGATTTATCCTGGGTCTGCTGGAGCCTGGGTTACTGGAGCCAGTTGAAGGGTGAAACCATGATCCATAGGAATTGGATCAATACTGGACAAGCCTGAAGCTTATGTTCAGGGATGTCTACCTGGTATTTTACACCAGGGATGCTAATCTGGTAGCAGGACAATGTGGAGTCTGAGGTCACAGGGCTGTCCTTGCTTGGTGAGTTTAGATCCTGAATTCAAAGAGATGAGACAGGAAGATGAGTCTGAAGTTGCCACCTTGATGACTAGGGCTGTGGTGGCCTACTTCATGCTAGGATGGCCTTAAAGTCTGGGGCTGAGGTGCTATTCCCAGTGCTTATGGCAGTCTGAACCCTGGGGCCAGTAGGGTCAGCCTGGCACAGGTAAAGGTCTGGAGATCAAGTCTACTTGGCAGGCCTGGAGCCTGTGCTGTGGGATTCTGCCTGGAGCTGAGACATGCGTGGAAATTCAGTATGCAGGTAACATACCTGGAGTCTGGGGTCCCAGGGCTTGTCCTGGTCTGGAGGCGGAGTCCATGTGTACTAACCATGTGTACAACTACAGTTGCCGTGGGGCTCTACCTAATGCTGAGGTAGGCTTGAAGTCTATGGCTGCAGGGCTAGCCTGTTCTGGGGCAGTCTGGAGCCTAGGGCCACTGGGATTGACCTGCCATTGGGGTGGCTACACAAGCCTGGAGACTGAGGTTGTGGAATCCTTGGTGTTTCATTGGGCTGGGGCCATGGGTGACTGTCCACCACTGTCTTTTACTGGGATGGGTCCAGTTTCAGGGTCTGAGACAAAATCTGGTGCTCATTTTCCTCTTGTTCTCTAATTCAGAGGGTATCACTCTCACTCTGTGCTGCCTGGGGCTGGAAGAGGGATGATGGGAGTTCTGTAAAACAGTCATTCCTCCTCTCTTCAATGCATCTATTTTCAGTTCCGTGTCACAGCAGGTGCTGAAATCTCCCATCTGAATTTCATAGCTCTTGTGAAGGTTTTTGCATGGATGGATAGTTGTTCAAATTGATGTTTCTGCAGGGGCATGAG
Organism: Piliocolobus tephrosceles; assembly: GCF_002776525.5. NCBI lineage: Eukaryota > Metazoa > Chordata > Mammalia > Primates > Cercopithecidae > Piliocolobus > Piliocolobus tephrosceles. Next base: position 11,936 of record NW_022314937.1, read on the forward strand.
TTCTGGGGAGTCCTATTCTACCATCTTGCTGATGGCCAATCTACGTTTAACTTTCTGAAGAATCTCCAAGCTGTTTTCCACAGCAGCTGAAGCATTTTATACCTCTACTAGAAATGTACAAGGGCTCTGATCGCCCTATATCCTCACTAATGCTTGTCAGTTTTATTAAAAAAATCACCATCCTAGGCATGTAAAATGGTACTTCATTGTGTTTTGATTTGCATCACTAATAACTAATGAGTATCTTTGCTTATGTGCTTGTCCATTTGTATATCTTCTTTGGAGACATAGCTGTTCAATCCCTTTGGCCATTTTTAATAGATTTTTTTGTCTTTGTATTAGTTATAGGAATTCTTTATATGTCCTAGATATTAGACCTTTATCAGATGTAATATTTGAAAATATTTCTTTCCATTTTGTAGGTTATCTTTTTACTTTTGTGATAATGTTCTTTGATGCACATTTTTAAAAAATTTTAGGTAATATAATTTATCTATTTTCCTTTTGTTGCCCAGGCTTTTGGTTTCACATATAACAATCAATTGCCAAGTCCAAGGTCATGAAGTGACCCCTATGTTTTATCTAAGACTTTAAAAGTTTTAGATATTATATCTAGGCGATTAATCCATGTTGAATAACTGTTATATGTAGTCCAACTTCATTATTTTATACGTTGGATATCCAGTTGCCACAATACCATTTTCTGAAAAGACCATTCTGTCTCTCAGTGAATAGAATTGACAACTTTGCCAAGTATTAAATGACCATAAACATGACACTCATGTTTATGAGTGACACTCATGTTATGAGTGTCACTCTGGACACTCAGTATGATGCCGTGTTTATGTCCATCTTTATGCCAGTACCACAATGTTTTGATTACAGTAGCTTTTTGGTAAGTTTTGAGAAAAAAAATGTGAGTTCTTCAAATTTGTTCTTTTTTCAAGACATGTTTTTAGCTATTTGGGACATGTTGCGACTTCATATGAATTTGAACATTAACTTCCCATTTTGGGAGGAATAAGGCCATTGTGATTTTTATAGGGATTGCATTAATTGGTAGATCACTGGGAAGTATGGTTATTTTAATATTAACTATTTCAATTAATGAACACAGAATACATTTTTCATATATTTATTTCTTTCAGGAATGTTTTGTAGTCTTCAGTGTATAAATCTTTCAAGGGTAAAATTTATTTCTAGTTATTCTTTTGGATACTACTTTAAATAGAAATTCTTAATTTCATCCTTTAGATTGTTCATTGCTTATGTATAGAATCACAATTGATTTTTATTGTACCTTCCAGGCTTTCTAAAGTCGTTTGTGAATTTATGTGCGTGCATTGTATATATGTGTATATTCTTTGACATTCTCTGCATTTAACATACTAGCATTTACAAGTAGAGGTACTTCTTTCTTTCCAATTTGACTGCCTTTTAATTCCTTTTCTTGCTTAAATGCTCTGGCTAGAACACCCTGCAGGATGTCAAACAGAAGTCATAAAAATCGGCATCCTTGTCTTGTTTCCAATTTTAGTACTAAAGATTTCTGGTCTTCTCCCACTGGCTATGATGCTAGCTGTTGGCTTTGCATATATACCCTTTGTCGTATGGAAGAATTTACTTTCAATTTTTGTACATTGAGTATTTTTTTTTATCATGAATGGATGTTGGATTTTTGTCATGCTTTCCTATTAATGTCGTATATTAATTTGATTATCATATACAGACCTACCCTTTCATTCCTGGGATAAATCACATTTGGTCATCATGTATAATATTTTTAATATGCTCTGATTTGACTTGCTATTATGTGTGATGCTGTGATGGAATTTGCACATATATAATATATATGTTTGTTTATTTATTTATTTTCTTGCTTGTGATGTTTATTCCTTCCTCCCATCCCCTGGCTTTAGTAGCAGGCTAATGTTGGCCTCATAGGAAGTATTCCCTTCTCTTCTATTTTTTGAAAAATTTTGAGAATTGGTTTTAATAAATGTGGTTTGAATAAATGTATGTTAGAATTCCACCAACAAAGCCATCAATCTGTTTTCTTGTGAGCATTTAAAAATATTGGTTCAATCTGCTGACTGTAGTTCTGTTCAGATTTTCTATATTTTTTGAATTAGTTTTGTAATTTATGTGTTTCTATGTATTTTTCCATCGAATTTGTCGACCTACAGTTGTTCACAGCATCACATTATAATCCCTTTGTATCTGTAAGGTCAGCAGTTATGTCCCTCCATTCAGCTCTGATTTTATTTAAGTTAAAGAAACAGCTTTTGTTTTCATTGATTCTATTGTTTTTTTTCTCGCCTTTATTTCATTTGTCTCTACTCTGATCTATTTCCTTCCTTCACCTACCTCTGGGTCTACTTTATGCTTCTTCTTCATTAATGTAGGTGTTTACAGCTATTGCACTTAATCACTTTTGGTATGCTGTGCTTTTGTTTGCATGGTCTCCACATATTTTCTAATTTCCTTTGTGATTTCTACATCAATACATGTTTAAAGCGTGTTTTTAAATTTCCCTGCATTTATGAATTATGTTTTCCTTATCATTAAGTTTTAGCTTTATTCCATTCTGTTTAGAAAATATGTTTTGTATAATTTCTGTATTTTACAATTTGAGACTTGTTTTGTGGCCCCATATATGATCTGTTCCAGAGAACATCTCATGTGCCTCAAAAAGAATGAAACTTATGCTTTTGTTGGTGGGTTATTCAATATGTCTGTTAGGTCTTGCCGATATGTTGTTCAAATTCTCAATTTTCTATCTTGTGTTTAGATGATCTATCCACTTTATCATTTTCTCCATTAAACATATTTCTTTAAGTGTTTGATTTATTCTTTTTTTTTGATTTCTCATCTCTTTTGTCTTCCCTTTATAGGTATGTTCTTAGTGGTTACCATGTGGATTACAATCAACATCCAAATTTATAACAAGCATATGAAAACTTTGCCCCTATTCAGCCTCATCCTGTCTTTAAGTTACTACTTCATACATTTTCTCTTCATACACTATGTGTAAATTAACATGGATTTATATATTTCACACATTATTTTTTATATCATGTAGAAAATAAGAGGAGTTACAAACAAAAAATACAGTACTGTCATTTATATTCACAACTATGGTTACCTTTCTAACATTCTTACCTTTTCCATATGTCTTTGCATACTGTAGTGCTTGAATTCATCTTGAAGGATTCACTTTAGCATTTTTGTAGGGAAGGTCTAACAGAAAACCATTTCCTCAACTTTTGTGTATTTGAAGAGTAGTTTTACTGAACATAGAATTTTTGGCTGACTTTACTGTTTTTCTTTCAATATTTTAAATATTTTGTTCTAAATTTACTGAAATTAGCTGTTAGTCCTATTGAGGACCCCTTGTATGTAAAATTTGCTACCTGCTTGTTTTCAATATTTTATCTTTTCAAAAATTTGATCATGGTTTATGTCTGGGATCTTTATGAGTTGGTCCTATTTGGAGTATTTTTTAAGTTCTTGAATGTGTAGCTCATACCCTCCCATCAAACTTACGAAGTTTTCAGTGACTATTTCTTTAATCTGTCCTGACTTGATAATTCTAATTCCTATTTCCAAATTCACTAATTCTTTCTTCTGCCTTCAGAAAGCTGCTGTTGAATTATTTTACTATTGTTTTAATTTAAACTATTTTACTTTTTGGCACTAGAATTCATCTTTGGATGCTTTTTAATTATTTCTTCTTTATTAATATTTTACTTCTTTAGACATTACTTTCCCAGATTTCTTCAGTTCTTTAGCCATGACTTCCTTTAGCCTATTAAGCATTTTTCAGATAGTTAATTTAAAGGTTTTATCTACTAATTCCAGTGTCTGTGCTTCCTCACAACCAGCTGTCTTTTTCCCCCCATGTGAATAGGCCGTACTTCCTTTTTCTTTTTATGCCTTGTGATTGTTAAAAAAAAAAAACAACTGTGGAGTTTGAATATTTAAAGGTAGCAACTCCGGGATTAGATTCTCCTCCTAACACTGTGCAGTTTGAATATTTACCTGTGGTAACTCTGGGAAGTAGATTCTCCTCATTCCCCTAGGTTTGCTGGTGTTAATTTTTTAGGGCTCTACTTGTCCATTTGGTGAGTTTTACAAACTATTTTTGCAAAGATTGTATTCCTTATGCTGTGTAGTTACTGAAGTCTATGTTTCGTTATCTCAGCAGCAAGCAAGTGACCGGACTGAGGTTTTTCCTGTTTGTTTAAATGCCTCTGGTGTTAAAAGATAATCCTACTCTCCTAATTTGTGCAGAGTAGCTCTGAGTTGTGTTACTTCAATACCAAGCCAGACTACCCAGGACTGTGCCTTAACGTTAATATTTTGCTTTTGTAGAGCCCACAATTATCCCAAAGGTGCAAAAGCAAAATATCAAGATTCCAAGAACAGAGCTGATTCTGTCAGTGTTTGCCAGGTGATGGTAGTTTGAATCAGCGGACCTAGTATTCAGACACCTTACTCTGCCATTCCCAAGACATCACTATCCGTCTGATTATCTCAAGGTCTAAGGCTTGCCACTTCTCTCTCTCTCTCTCTCTGAAGCATGAGACCCTGCTTGTGGGAGACAGTGTACATAAAAAACTAGATAAAATAATTTGAGATAATGGCTAATTCATAGATCAGCAGTAACATTTCCACATAGTAGGATAAGCTAAAGTATGACCTAGGAATACTAGTCACACATGCACAGAGCAATTTCTTTGCATTACTCTAGTAAGTTTCATTTGTCAATTGTAGAGATGCCTGGAAATGTGTTTTTGAGAACTGGAATATCATTATTATGCTTTAATTTCTATTTTGTAGAAATCTTGATATCCATTATGTTTTTGAGAGTCACAAAATGGTTAGAAATAAGTAAATATATATATAGTGTGTCTATATATATAGGAAATGTTGATACCCATTATATTTTTGAGGGTTGGAGAGAAGTACATACATATACTACCACATTTGGAAATAACTTCCATATATATATATATAGTATATATATTTACTAAGGCACCTGGTTTCTAGATCTATTTTAGTAAAATAAATGAATTGAAAGAAGGCATAAGAACTGAAGGATCGCTTATAAGGCAAATTAGAAGCAAATACCAAGGTCAATTTTATCCTTCTGTAGTAATATACATGATTTGCACTAAATAGACCTATATAGGATTACATATCTACCTCACCATAGGTATAGAAAAAGACTCCAGAAAATGAAAATTGTTATGTATATTCACCCTGAAAACGTTGAGGCAATGTGTATCCCCAAAGTAAGAGAGTACTGGCTGCTTTCATCTCTCCATTAGAAACGTCTGACTCTTGTCCAAGTGTGAATAGTTCATTCAAATAATATAAATTTGTTTTTAATTTTGAAAATGTGGCATATGTACAAAATAATTTGTATACCGTGTACATTTAAACAAATACCTGTGCCATAGCTTGAAGAAAACAATAAAATTTATATTTACTTTTAAAACAAGGATATTTAAGTCTTAAAAATTATATCTTTATAGCCTCTAAACAAAACTTAGTATTTTCTTCAATTATAAATTTAAGACTAAGACTAAAAATATAAATGACACCAATAGAAACTAAAAATGTTTTTATGGTCAATTGATGTTTTTCCAGCTATCTAAAAACCTCATTTATGTTCATGACTTCTACACCATTGCAGTAGTTATATTATACTAGAATGCGTGTCGTCAGAGTCATCTGGCCTCTTCTTACGCACACAGGCACTGCAAAGCCATTAGCCACCATTCAGGGAAAGCTGCATGTGCTCACATTGGTGATTGAGACACCTAAGCTTCGTTCAGTATTTCCTGTTTACAACTCTGTGATCAGTATTTTAAAGAGGTGAGAGAAGTGAGACTGTTCAAATGAGAATTCTAAAACTTCCAAGGTGACATTTCACGATTAGGGTCTTCACTGCTTAAAACCTTTTCTGGAAGCATTCTATAAAACTACTTACCAGATTGCAAAGAAAAGAAGTCCTAAAACATTGGAAAACCCTTAATAAAGACATGTGTCCTGCAAAAATTTTCAAACTGGTTGATGGCCTGGAAAAGTGAATCATTTTTCAAATGATACTCTGTGTTCCCACTGATATACTTCCAAGTGTTATGTATTTTCTAACCTAGATAACTCTGAAATTGTTCATCAAGGTACTGCAGCTTCACTACTCCCCTTCTATGGTGGCCACGTCCTTTAAAAAACATGATGATTATTATTTTTTGAGACGGGGTCTCTGTCACCCAGGCTAGAGTGCAGTGGCACGAACACAGCTCACTGCAGCCTTGACTTCCTGGAGCCAAGCAGTCCTCCCGCCTCATCATCCTAAGTAGCTGAGACTACAGGTGTGTATCACCACACCTGACTAATTTTTAAAAATTATGTAGAGACAGGATCTTGCCATTTTTCCCAAGCTGGTCTTGAGCTCTGTCTCAAGCTATCCTTCTGTCTTGGCCTCCCAAAGTGCTGGGATTACAGATGTGAGCCCGCATGCCTGGCCTTCAAATCTATATATTATTACTCTTTAGGTGTACGCTGATGTGATAAGAGAAAATTATACCTCTTGCACGTCCATTTTAAAAACTACTAAAAGACTCAACATTTTGAGTCAACATTTTAAAGGCAGAAAAAGAATGTTGCTCAATGTTATGATTAATAACAAAAAATATCAAGTGGAAATGAATGCTTCTGCTTCTTGTCACAGATGGAGCTCCTATACTACTTGAAAAATCTTCTCACCTTTTCTACCTTAGCAGGAAATCAAGTTCCTCATATTACTGCTTTTTACAGAGATAGGCATTGGCATTAGAGGTTTTTGTCAACAACCATAAAAGTCATCAGCTTTAGTAGGTTAAAAATATTTTTTTCAGGCCAGTTCCGGTGGCTCACACCTATAATCCCATCATTTTAGGAGGCCATGGCCAGTGGATCGTCTGAGGTCAGGAGTTCGAGACAAGCCTGGCCAACATGGCAAAACCTCGTCTCTACTAAAAATACAAAGAATTATCTGGGGGTGTTGGTGTACACTTGTAATCCCAGCCACACGGGAGGCTAAGACAGGAGAATCGCTTGAACACAGGAGGCGGAGGTTGCAGTGAGACAAGATCACACCATTGCACTCCAGCCTGGGCCACAGGAGTGAAACTCCATCTCAAAAAAAATTTTTTTTTTCAAAAATGTGAACAGAATACATAGTGCTTCACCAACACACACACACACACCCACACGCATTAACTTTTTTATTTTCAAGAAGTCTCATTTGGACTAAAAGTTCTAGTGCAAATCTTATTTGGACCTGTCACGTGTGTCCTTTTTAAGGAAAAAAAAAACTCACTGAATACATGTTATCTCTATATGAGATGTTTAAAGGCCATGTAAAGGCACAGCAACAAGGAAGACAGACTTTGCCAGAAGTCAAATCTAACAGCACCTGGATCTGGACTTCCTACCTCCAGAACTGTGAGAAAATACATTTCTGTCATTTAAGCCACCCAGTCCATGGTATTTTGTTATGGCATCTCTACCTCACTAGCACAACTTCTAAGGCAAAGCAAGGTGGGGGACCCTCCTCTAAACAGACATCATGGCTTTTCAGAAAACTACTACCATAAGTGATAGGGCAATAAATTAGCTACATTGAAAAAGATACGTAAATAGGTAGGTGGATAGATGCCTCCCAAAACACCATGAGTGTATATCAATTCTAAATTAGGTTAATGACATACATTTTATATTATTTTTTGATATGGAATTTCATTCTGTCACCCAGTCTGGAGTGCGCTGGCACAATCTTGGCTCAGTGCAACCTCTGCCTCCCAGGTTCAAGCAATTATCCTGCCTCAGTCTCCCCAGTAGCTGGAATTACAGGCATGTGCCACCCGCCTAGCTAATTTTTTGTATTTTTAGTAGACATGGGGTTTCACCATGTGGGCCAGGCTGGTCTCAGACTCCTGACCTCAAGTGATCTGCCCACCTCAGTCTCTCAAAGTGCTGGGATTACAGGCATGAGCCACTCTGCCCAGCCAATGACATAAATTTTAAAAGCATAATTTAAAGACTTTTTTTTTTTTCTGAGACAGTCTTGTTCTCTTGCCCAGGCTGGAGTGCAGTAGCATGATCAGGGCTCAATGCAACCTCTGCCTCCAGAACTCAGGCAATCCTCCTGCCTCAGCCTCCCCAGTAACTGGGACTACAAGTATACACCACCACACCTGGCTATTTCTTGTATTTTTTTGTAGAGATGGGGCTCTCATCATGTTGCCCAAGCTCGTCTTCAGCTCCTGTGCTAAATCAATCCTGCCACCATGCCCAACCAATTTAAAGCCTTTTACATGAATATAAGAGGTAGGGAATAGAAAGTGTCCAATATAATATTAAAGATTATGTTGAGGGTATTATCTATGTTATACCATTATTTTCATATAAATATAATAAAATGCTATGCTCAAGATCTTTTCAATACACATAGCTGAGAGAGGATTAGTATTCAGGGAACCTAACAAAACTACAAATCATTATAAAAATACTAAAAACACATATTACTGGTGGGATGGGTCTCTAAATTTGATTTGAGCAGGGTTAACAAAATAAGCCACAAGAAAGTACATGGAAAATGTTTTGTTACTTAGGTTGAGGTTTGAGGTTACTCACCTGCCTTTTTCAGCATATCCAATATTTGGTTCCAACTAAAAGATGGCATATTTGGGTATTTAAAATACAAAAATCATCAATGCAGAAAATTGGCAAGAATACCAAAAAATATTGTACAACATTCTTACAGTATAGTCTTACATTCTTAGCAAGAATATCAACAAACTGTTGATGAATATATAAATTAGAAAATCATAATTTGGCAACATATCAGAAATTTCACTTAGGCATATTCTAGTAACTAGGCTGTCTACAGATGTGCACAATCACAAGAATAGTTATTGTACTGTCCAACAATTTGGAAACATATAAAAGATCATTTATAACACTGCTTCAGTGATATAAGGTGAATCAGCCCAGACTACATTTGTTAACATGGATAAATTTCAAAACATAAGATAAAAATCAGCAGAATGCATCATCTCTTATTAAATATATCATTTTAATTCTATATGTATAATTAAAAATGTGCATGAGTATGCACATGTCATGGAAAATATGCATGTGGTATAAAACACAAATTTCTTGAAGTGATTCCCTCTGAGGAGGAAGGGAGGCATCAAAACTATGCCTAACATCTGAAAAAATTATACCTGTTAATATATTCACCAAGAAGGTGAAGTACATCTTAACATTCATTATTTCCCTACAATTTTTGTCTCATTTTTGAGTTTTTTAAATAAATTTAAAAGATTACATCATCTACTTCATAGATTAAATTTTGTGAACCTAAGATATCACCTGTCATCAAAAACAAAGATTTACCTTTTATAGATCACATTTTTAAAAAGTCTGAAAAAGCTAGGAAGTTAGATTTTAAATACATATATAATTGACTCTTAAACAATCAAAGGGTTAGAGCTCACTCCCTGCACAGTTGAAAATCTATGTATAACTATTAACTCTCCAGCCACTAATAGGCTACTGTAACCAGAAATCTTGCCAATAACATAAACAGTGAATAAACACATTTTGTATGTTATAGATTGTATACTGTGGTTATGGTAAACTAGAGAAAATATATTTATCATTAAATGGAAGTTGATTATCATACAGGTCTTCATCCTTGCCATATTCACAATGAGAAGGCAGAGGAGGAAGTGTTGGTCTTGCTGTTTTATGGGTAGCAGATACAGAATAAAATAGGCAAGTAGTGGACCCACACAGTTCAAACTTCTATTGTGTAAGAGTCAACTAGATTTATATTAATAGATTTATATTAATATACATCCATAGATTATACATATAATGTTCATTATGTGTGCATTCATATTCATTCTTATTAATTTTAACTTTTATCTCATAGAGCCATGTCCTAACAAGGGGACTTGCACCAAAAATGATAGAACAAAAGTATTTACCTATCAGAATTTTCCAATAACTTTTAAACATAACAATAGAAACCCATTCAGAAAATTAAATTTGATGTAATTAGGTAGTTATTGAAAATGAAATCTTCAGTTCTATTCCTGGCAGCAATTCATTCATCTGAATTGATTTTTAAAACCTCATCCTTGTCTTTGCCTTCTTTTGAGCTATGTGGATTGATTCCATTGGGTTTCCTTCCCAATCTGCAGCCTCTCTATAGTCATCTAGTCATGGGTGTTATTTGCATCAGAATGAGATCAAGCTATGTATTCATGATAATCTGGAGAAAAGTGAGGGCATCCTCTGGGTGGTATCAGAAAAGTTGGAGGCAGCCCTGGCTCCTATGCATTGTGAGATATTCGCCTCAATTTTGAGTTTCCTAGAATTAATAAATAGCCTCTGTTTTATTGAAAGGAAGATGGTCCTCAATACACTTGATAAATGTCTACATAGTGAGGATGAACATTTTGACTTGTATAGAAATTGAAAAGGAAACATGCTTTTGAGAGAATATCCAGCAGCTATTGACTAAAAAAAAAAAGTTTTTCTTGCAGTGTAAATGACAATTTTTTTTTTTTTTTACTGTGTGTATGTGTGTGTTTTGAAAATGTTTCTGTATTATGAGTTTGTGTTGTTATGGATTATTTATTTTATGATTTGGCTTTTCATGGTATCACAGTGCTTTTTATCATAACAGCATTTCACACCAATCACTTTGAAACTGAGGACTCTAATTCCAACATGTCAAAGACGAAGAGATGAAATGTGAAAACTGCCTGACAAGAGGCAGATATCTGTGCACCAAGAAATGATATTCACTACTCACTTCGTGAATCAGATGTATAAAATTACAGCTTCCATGGCAGTGATGGGCATTTGAGGCAATTTGTCTACAAAGGGATCTCAGATAAGCATCTTT
>NW_022314940.1:0-786 GCF_002776525.5 Piliocolobus tephrosceles
AGTATAGGAACTTACTATATCTCACCACGATTCTTCATAAGGATAATTAGCAGCTACACTTCATTATTTTAACACAATGAAGTTACTGTTTCTATAAAAATGATACATGCTTATTATAATAAAATCAAAAGAAAAGAAAAATTACACAAATACTCAGCCCTGAAATAATTATATTTAATATGTGAACATCATGCTATGTATCTCTACACACATATATACAACTAGCAGATGACATATAGATAGACTCATAAAGATAGCATTTTATGGCATGACACTCTGAAATTATATTCCTTTTTCTTTTTTTTTTTTTTTCCCGAGACGGAGTCTCCCTCTGTCACCCAGGCTGAAGTACAGTGGCATGATCTCGGCTCACTGCAAACTCTGCCTCCTGAGTTCACACCACTCTCCTGCCTCAGCCTCCTGAGTAGCTGGGACTACAGGCGCCCACCACCACACCCAGCTAATTTTTTTTTTGTATTTTTGGTAGAGACGGCATTTCATTGTGTTAGCCAGGATGGTCTCGATCTCCTGACCTTGTGATCTGCCCACCTCAGCCTCCCAAATTGCTGGGATTACAGGCAGGAGCCACCATGTCTGGCCTGAAATTATATTCTTAATAAACTTTATATTTTTAAAATATTTTAGATTTATGGAAAAGTTGCAAAGGTAGTATAGAGTGTTACCATACACCAGATGGTTTCACTGGTAAATTCTACCAAACAAGAAAGAAATGATATCAATGCTCTACAAACTCTTCCACAAAAGAGAAGCAGCATTACACTAATA
>NW_022314940.1:796-1107 GCF_002776525.5 Piliocolobus tephrosceles
CATTCAATTAAATGTCAGTGTTTTAACCTGAGTCTCAGGGCTTTGACCCTCACAACTGTTTCTTCAATGGTATAGTTTCTTTATTCCCCTCTTTGTCTACTCCCTTCCCTGACTACATGTTCCTGGTCTATGTCTTTGAAACTCTGGCCCTGTTGGACAGAAAGCTCTGACCTTGGTTGAGACAGGAAGGTGAGAAGGAGATGGATGTGAAGAAATTACATTCCCTCAGCTGGAATAAGGTTTTGATAAAGTTTTCCTTTGTTATGGAGAATGCTCTGGATATATTTCACAATCATTGATCTTCCTCTATC
>NW_022314942.1:0-1410 GCF_002776525.5 Piliocolobus tephrosceles
AACATAGATGCACTGCTCCCAAAATAACAGGGAAAGGCACTGAAGGCCTTGAGCCTCTCCCAGGCAGCAAGCACCATGTCCTGTGCAGTACCTCGTACAGTTCACTGAATCCTCACAAGAGCCTAAGTGGGTATCTCTAGATGAAGGAACTAAGGATCAGAAATTGTAAGTAAGTCTCTCCAGGTCAATTCATTTCTTGAGCGACAACAGTCTGAACCCAAAACCCACTTTGCTTCTGCCACTCCATATGTCCTCCAATACACACATAACACAAGTTAGGAATGCGAGATTTTGATCTCAATGAATATTTCACAACATATAAACAAATTGTAACAACACTAAAACGACACAGCTCAACCTGTCCCTTCCAGATTTGTCTAGTTGTCCAATGTTGTCATCAGTGCTGGTATACATTTTTTTTTTTTTTTTTTTTGAGATGAAGTCTTGCTCTTGTCCCCCAGGCTGAAGTGTCATGGCGCGATCTTGGCTCACTACAGCCTCTGCCTCCCGGGTTCAAGCAATTCTCCTGCCTCAGCTTCCCGAGTAGCTGGGATTAGCAGGGCCTGCCACCACACCTGGCTAATTTTCATATTTTTAGTAGAGATGGGGCTTCACCGTGTTGGCCAGGCTGCTCTCAAACTCCTGACCTCAGATGATCCGCCCTTGGCCTTCCAAAGTGCTGGGATTACAAGCATGAGACACCACGCCGGGCCCGTACTGGTATTCTTTATGAAAATTTTCCATTTTGATAGGACTAACAACCATGTTATTTAACAAAAAACCTTTCTTAGAACAGAATGTTTACTGCCAGGTCTAGATCAATATGTATTAAATTAGAGCTGTAAAAGTAAAATTCTAAGTTATAATCATACTAATTGGAAGGAGGAAATGATGGATGGGCATGAGCTGAAAAACTGTGCTCACTACCTGGGTGATGGGATCCGTACCCCAAACCTCAGCATCCTGCAACATACCCATGCAGCAAACCTGCACGTGCACCCCTTGAGTCTACACTAAATTATTGAAGTGTATTAAAATTACTTCTTTAAACATTTCTTGAAGTTATTTTTTAAAATCATATTAATTTATAGATACCTATTTTTAAATTTAAAATATTTGTCATAATTTTATATTAAAACATTACTTGGGTGAAGACACAAACCACTCTCATTAGAAAAATAAACCCTTCATTCACGAGGCTGCAATCTGGGTGGTCTGAATGCTCACTAGAATGTCCTAGTGCTCCTCAGGACAGGGTTCACAGCTCTGGGAGCTCTGCCCAAAGCTAATTACACATTCACAACCACACAGAAAGCTCCAGAGTTTCCGTTACTTCTACAAGGAGATCACATAATTAAAACCTACTGAGGAAAACAAAGGGCTATCTCTTACCTTCCACATAAGGTAGAC
>NW_022314943.1:0-2018 GCF_002776525.5 Piliocolobus tephrosceles
TTCTTCTTCTTCTTCTTCTTCTTCTTCTTCTTCTTCTTCTTCTTCTTTCTTCCTCTTCTTCTTCTTCTTCTTCCTCCTCCTCTTCCTCCTCCTCCTCCTCCTCCTCCCCCCTTCTTCTTTTCTTCTTCTTCTTCTTCTTCTTCTTCTTTCTTCCTCTTCTTCTTCTTCTTCTTTCTTCCTCTTCTTCTTCTTCCTCTTCCTCTTCCTCTTCCTCTTCCTCTTCTTCATTTTTTTTTGATGGAGTCTTGCTCTGTCACCCAGCCTGGAGTGCAGTGGCACGATTCCAGCTCACTGCCACCATCGATTCCCAGATTCAAGCGATTCTCCTGCATCAGCCTCCAGAGTATCTGGGATTACAAGCATGCACCACCACTCCTTGCTAATTTTTGTATTTTTAGTACAGACAGGGTTTCACCATGTTGGCCAGTCTGCCCCTTGGCCTCTCAAAGTGCTGGGATTACAGGCATGAGCCACCATGCCCAGCCTGTTTTTTCTTCTTTAACTTTTATTTTATGTTCAGTGGTACAAGTGAAGATTTGTTACACAGGTAAACTTGAGTCACAGAGGTTTGTTGTACAGATTATTTTGTCACCCATGTATTAAGCTTAATATCCATTAGTTATTCTTCCTGATCCTCTCCCTCCTCCCACCTTCCACCTTCTGAAAAGGCCAACTGTGTGTTGCTCCTCTCTACATGTCCATGTGTTCTCATCATTTAGCTCCCACTTATAAGTGAGAACATGCAATATTTGGTTTTCTGGTCCTGTGTTAGTTTGCTAAGAATAATGGCTTCCAGCTCCATCCATGTCCCTGAAAATGATATGATCTTGTTCTTTTTTATGTGTGCATAGTATTCCATGGGGTACATGTACCATATTTTCTTTATCCAGACTATCATTGATGGGCATTAGTTTGACTCCATGTCTTTGCTATAGTGAATAGTGCTGCAATGAACATACACATGTATGCATGTTTACAATTGAATGATTTATTTTGCTTTAGGTATACACTCAGTAATGAGATTACTGGGTTGAATGGTATCTCTGTCTTTAGGTTTTTAAGGAGTTGCTACACTTTCATAATGGCTGAACTAATTTATACACCTGCAACAGTGTATAAGTGTTCATGTTACTCCACAACCTCACCAGCATCTGTCATTTTTGACTTTTTAATAATAGTCAATCTGACTGGTGTGAGATGGTATCTCATTGTGGTTTTGATTTGCATTTCTCTAATGATCAGTGATGTTAAGCTTTTTATAATATGCTTGTTGGTCACATATATATCTTCTTTTGAAAAGTGTCTGTTAATGTCCTTTGCCCACTTTTTTTTAAGGGGTTGTTTGTTTTTTTCTTGTAAATTTGTTTAAGTTCCTTACAGAAGCTGGATATTAGACCTTTGTCAGATGCATAGTTTGCAAAAAAATTTTGCCCATTCTGTAGGTTGTCTGTTTACTCTGTTGATGGTTTCTTTTGCTGTGTCCAGGATTAACTCCTGGACACATACACCCTCCCAAGAGTGAACCAGGAAGAGATTTAATCCTTTAACAGACCAATAATGAGTTTTTAAATTGAGGCAGTAATAAATAGCTTGCCAAACAACAACAACAACAAAAAGGCCAGGCCTAGGCAGATTCACAGCTGAATTCTACCAAAGATACAAAGAAGAGCTGGGACCATTCCTGCTGAAACTATTCTACAAGACAGAGGAAGAAGGACTCCTCCCTAGCTCATTATATGAGGCCAGCATCATCCTGATATCAAAACCTGGCAGAGATACAAAAACAAAATGAAAATTTCAGGTCAATACCTTTGATGAACATCAATGCAAAAATCCTCAACAAATACTGGCAAACCAAATCCAGCAGTTCATCAAAAATCTTATCCACCATAGTCAAGTAGGCTTCATCCCTGGAATGCCAGGTTGGTTAGACATATACAAATTAATAACTGTGATTTATCACATAAACACAACTAAAGACAAAAAACACATGATTATCTCAATAGATGCAGAAAAGG
>NW_022314944.1:0-8169 GCF_002776525.5 Piliocolobus tephrosceles
AAAAAAAAAAAAAAAAAAAAAAAAATAGCCTGGCGTGGTGGCGGGCGCCTGTAGTCCCAGCTACTTGGGAGGCTGAGACAGGAGAGTGACGTGAAGCCAGGAGGCAGAGCTTGCAGTGAGGCAAGATTGCGCCACTGTACTCCAGCCTGGGTGACAGAGTGAGACTCCATCTCAAACAAACAAACAAAGAAACAAACAAACAAATAAATAAATAAATAAAATATATAACTATTTTGAGCAGAAAAAAATCTTCAATCATACACAAAAAAATATTCCCTTTCATATATCTTCACTCCCAATTTATTGATACCATAAATTATATCTATATATGAAGGACTTCTAATAACACATTTAGAGTAAGTTCTTTTTATGCCTTTGTCTTTCAAATTCTATATAAAAATTAAAAATGTTTTATGCACCACTATGGCAATAATACAGTATTCTGTATTTGTCTGCATATTTACCTGTAGTAATGAGCTTTATATTTTCATGAGATTTCGTGTTTCTGTCTAGTTCCCCTTTACTTCAGATTGCAAGACTGCCATTAGCATTTCTTATAATAAAAGTGCAGTGGTGATGAACTCTCTCACGTTTTGTTTACCTAAGAAAGTATTCATTTTCCCCTTTTCTCTGAATAACAGTTTTGCTGGATATACTATTTTCAGTATAAAATTCATTTTTTTCTTTCAGCATTTTCAATATTTCACTTCCCCTAGCCTGAAATTATTCTGCTGAGATACCTGCTGATACTTATATAGAAGCTTTCTTTTATGTTATGGAGTCACCTTTCTCTTGCTACTTTCAAATTCTATTTGTCTTTTGACGTTTGTGAATTTGATGATAATGATCCTAGGTATGAATCTCTGTGTATTTATCCTATTTATATTTCTTTAAGAATTTTGAATTTGAATGTCCATTCCTTTCTGAACTTTCTGATCATTATTTCTTCACATAATCATTCTGTTCTTTTCTCGCTTCTGAAATTTTCATAATGGATAGATTGGTTGGCTTGAAAGTAAAAAATTATTTAAGCTTTCTTTACTTTTCTACTAAAGAAAAGTATTCTTCCCTGATGTAATAATTTTAGATGAATTATCTTCACGTTCACTGATTTCTGCTATTCTGCTTTTGAATCCTAGTAAAGCTTTCAATTCACTTATTGTATTCTTCGGCTTCAGAATTTGGTTCTTTTGCATATATTCTATTTCTTTGTTAATGATCTTATTTTGTTTTTAAATTATTTTCCTGATTTTGTTTAATTGCTCATCTGCATTCTCTTGTAGATTATGGAATTTTTTTAAACAATAAATATTTTGAATTATTTGTCAGGTGATTCAGAGATCTCCATTTTTGGGGAATTAGTTCCCAGAGACTTTTGTTCTTGTTGTTTTTTTGCTAAGGTTTGATTCTCTGGTTTGTTTGTTGTTGCTGTTTTGTCTCATTTGCCTTGTACTTTTGGTCACCTAGATTTATGTGTTAGAAAAATATATTCTTCTTCAAGTTCTTATGGTCTGGCTTCATACTTGGTAACATCTTTAACAGGCAATCTGACTAGAGATTCTGGAGACCTGTAAAACCTCTTGGTTGAAACTTCTCCAAGTCTATGCATGTAACCCCAATTAGAGGGAGCTGCTGGTTTTCTTTTCAGGAGCTGGGAATCTCTGGTTATTTCTGGTGTTTGCCCGCAGTACTGCAGGTTCTGTGGTGCTGCAGCAACAAGTCTCCCTGTACTCTTTTATTCTCAGTGGTCCAAGACATCCAAAGTATGCTGGCTCCTTGTCAATACTCTAAGTCAGGCAAGACAGAAACCAGTTCTTTAGACAACCTTTTGGAAAATCGGAAGACCAGACACATATTCCACTCTTTTCTCTCCCTCCTGAGGGAGAATCTGCAAATTGGGCACACCCTCCCAGTTGTGCTGAGTGGTACTAGCGCATTTATAAAAGCACTGCAATTTCTTTGGTGCTGCACTATGCCACCCTCACTCTCCCTTGTTTTCAGTCTTCCCAGCCACCCAAACTCTCACAACTCCATCAATTTTCTGAGTCAAGTAAGGCAGAAATTGATACAAGATCAGCCCTCCAAAAAGCCAGAATACACCTTCCAATCTTCTTTTCCCTCCCCTGTGAAGAAGCTGCATGCTAGGCTTCCCTCCTCAGGAAATTAAGCCATGCCAGTTTGGGGGTGGGGTAATTGCAGGTAAACCAAAATGTCTCTTTTTACCTATTTCGATGTGGCTGTTTGTAGCTTCGCATGAAACTTTGGGTACTACAACTTATTAATTGGGTTTCAGTGTTTTCAAAAGGTATTTTGGTCCATATGTTATGTTTATGCTGGTGTCTCTGCAGGGAAATGAGGGCTGGCACTGGCTCTCTAATATCTTATTTACACATACTATGTCACTAACATTTATACTAATATAGAAATATTTAATATTTTAGTGCTTGATTTATCACCTGATATTCACAATGGAAAACATACATATAAAAAGAATATAAATGAATTCATTCTAAATTTGAACATTTCCTGCTTATAAATGTGGTTCTGCAAAGATTTCACAGGTGTACTCTGGCTTAGCAGAGGAGAGGTAATTATGAGTGGAGTTTATTTTGCCCTAAGGTCCCTGCACATCTGCTTATATGCCTTAGAAAAAATCACTGTAAAAATAACCAAAAGATACAACTATTGGATTTCATCTTTAACAGATAATGGGAGGTTTGTGAGATGTCTTGAAGATGCTTTCATAACTCTAGGAGATTTGGGAATTCATGGAAAGCACCAAAATTGCCTTCTTATATTTGTGACCATGACTTTCCAAATATTTAGAGTGTCATATTCCTTTTAGATTAGCATATAAATTAGTTACATATCTGGATGCAAAAATGTTGTTAGAAGTTTTGAAACTAGAATTGAATTTACAGCTTTTCACTATGCATAAATAGATGTACATATATGCATTTTATTAAAAGTAGAAAAACTGTGTAATTAACACACCAGACCTCACATATTAGAGACAAGCAGCGTATTAAAAACAGTTCTTAAAAATTGGACACACCTATTGCTAGAGTGGAGAATAAGTGGTTAGGGAGTTACATTGGCCTGGGTTTAGCTCCTGATTATATCTTTTGCTCACTGTGAAACTTTAGTGAATTACTTCCACTCTTCTTAGCCTCAGTTGCTACATAATCAAAACAAGAATTATAATCTTTGACTCACAAAATGAGAGTTAAATTTAAGAAAAAATGTCCTTTGTAACACATCAATTAGGATGTTCTGTATCAAGTAAGTTTTAGCCACTGAAATGACAAAACATGTTTCATGAACTCAAAATTCAAAACAAAACTAATTGCTCTCATGAAATGTTTCTCAGTGCCTATAGAAAAAAATGAGAATGATTTTCTATGCTACAAAAAATAAAAAGGTTTTATTTCTTAAAAATCTAAATTTCTTCTGAATGTTATCTAAAAGGTACCCTGAGAATTTTCTTAAAACATTTATATTATCTTATTTTATGAAGATACTGGAACTTTCAAGTTCCAAAGTAGCAGGATATATGCAAATTGGCTTTATTCCCCACCACAGATCATCCAAAACAAATATACAGCACTAATATTATTGAGAGGTGACAATGTGTTAGCAGTCCTCACAGTGCCTCCTCACCTTTGGCGTCCCCTCTGGCTGCGCTTGAGGAGCCCTTCAGCCCACCACTGCACTGTGGGAGCCTCTCTGTGCTTGTGGTGGCCGCCGGCACTGCCAGCCCAGGGCAGTGAGGGGCTTAGCACCCAGACCAGCACTTGCCTAGGTTGCGCCGGGTCCCCCAGCATTGGCAGCCCGCATGCACCATGCTTGAATTCTCACCGGGCCTCAGCCACCTCCCTGCCCCCCCACAGGGAAGGGCTCCCAACCTGCAGCCTGCCATGTCCAAGCCCCTCCCTCCTCAGTGGGCTCCCGCGCCCAGAGCCTCCCCGATGGGCGCCGCCCCCTGCTCCTTGACTCCCAGTCCCATGACTGCCCAAGGGCTGAGGAGTGCAGACACAGCTGGGACTGGCAGGCAGCTCCGCCTGCAGCCCTGGTGTGGGCTCCACTAGATGAAGCCAGCTGGGCTCCTGAGTCTAGTGGGGACTTGGAGAACTTTTATGTCTAGCTAAGGGATAGTAAATGTACCAGTCAGCACTCTGTGTCTAGCTCAGGGTTTGTAAATACACCAATCATTACTCTGTATCTAGCTAACCTAGTGGGGACTTGGAGTACTTTTCTGTCTAGTACTCTGTGTCTAGCTAAAGGATTGTAAATGTACCAATGAGCACTCTGTGTCTAGCTCAGGATTTGTAAATACACCAATCAGCACTCTGGGTCTAGCCCAGGGTTTGTAAATACACCAATCAGTACTCTTTGTCTAGCTAACCCAGTAGTAACTTGGAAAACTTTTCTGTCTAGCACTCTGTGTCTAGCTCAGGGATTGTAAATGCACCAGTCAGCACTCTGTCAAAATGGACCAATCAACTCTCTGTAAAATGGACCAATCAGCAGTATGTGGGTGGGGTCAGATAACAGAGTAAAAGCAGGCTGCCTGAGTCAGCCAGAGGCAACCCTCCTGGGTCCCCTTCCACACTGTGGAAGCCCTATTCTTTCGCTCTTTATAATAAATCTTGCTGCTGCTCACTCTTTGGGTCCATGCTGCCTTTAAGAGCGGTAACATTCACCGCAAAGGTCTCCAGCTTTACTCCTGAAGCCATCAAGGCCATGAACTCACTGGGAAGAATGAACAACTCCATATGCCTCGCCTTTAAGAGCTGCAACACTCATTGCCAAGGTTTGCAGCTTCACTCCTCTCAGCCAGACCACGAACCCACCAGAAGGAAGAAGCTCCAGACATAACTGAACATCTGAAGGAATCAACTCCAGACACACCATCTTTACGAACTGTAACACACACCGCGAGGGTCCGTGGCTTCATTCTTGAAGTCTGCAAGACCAAGAACCCACCAGTTCCAGACACATTATCACCAGTAAGAAAACAAATCTGAAATATGAGGATGAGACAGTTCCCATAGACACAGTGAAGTGAAATCTCCAAGGAGATGGTAAAATAATTGGATTGTCATATTTGTGGTATCAAGCCTCCAATCTGCTTGGCACCAAGTGTGCAAGCGTTTTCCCCTGACTCACAATTTCTACAAGTAATACTCTTATGACAACCAGCTTTCCAACCATCTTGGTTCCCTGGCAGGAAACCTTTTCCTGCCAGGCAGAGAATGAGATTACTATCCCCAGCCCTGGAAACTTTGCTCTATAAATAGGTAAAAAGATACACCAAATCAGATAGTCTTTTCAGAAGCACTGTGCTATAGAAGGTACACTCCTTAGTTCCCCTGGGCATGAAACATTAGCCAGCCTTCCCACACTACTGGGATATCTCCTTAGGGACTTCTACAATTTGAAACAGGCAGTACTCTCATCAGTTACTAGAGCCAAAGCAAACCTGGGTGAAACATACGTATAATGTCAAAAAGGAGACAGAGACCCAGCAGGAGGTAAAATAAAGAAACTCAACTGGTAAATTACAAAGACTAAGCAAACATATCCAAGTGAAAAATCAAAATAAACCAGACAGAAAAGACCTCCTCAAATTAACGAAACAAGGAGGCAGTGACTAATCCTTATAAGATTGCGATATGTGAGCTCTATGACCAAATATTGAAAGTAGCAATTTTAAGGAAACTCAGTGATCTCCAAGATAACACAGAAAAGCAATTCATACATTTATTGAGAAATTTAGCAACAATATTAAAATAATTTTAAAATATCAAGCAGAATTCTTAGAAGTGAAGAATACAATTGCTAAACTGGCAAACATATTAAAAGCCTCCAATATCAAAATGAATTAAGAAGAAGAATCAGTGAGCTCAAAATTAGGGTATCTGAAAACACATAGGGGAAAAAAGTGACAAAAGAATAAAAAGGGAAACAGTATAGATTGCCTATAGAATATAGAAAAATACCTCAAAAAGGCCAGAACTAAGGATAATTGATATTCAAGAGGGAATTTAGCAAGAAGAAGGAAAAGAAAGCTTATTCAAAGATACAATGACAAAACCTTTCCAAAACTTGAGAATGATATAAATATCCAGATACAAGAAGATCAGAGAATACCAAAGAGATTCATCCTAAATAAGAGTAGCCCAAGGCAGATTTCTTGGACTAGTAATCAAACTCTTCAAAGTCAAGGACAAAGAAAAGATCCAAAAGGTAGCAAGATAAAAGAAGCAAATAATCTATAGAGGAGCTCCAATTAATGTGGCAACAGACATCTCAATGGAAATCACACAGATAATGGGATAACATTTTCAAAGTACTGAGAGAAAAAGAGACAAATAAAACACTACCATTCAAAAATACTGTATCCAGCAAAGCTAGTCTTCAAATATAAAGGAGGGAGAAAATTTTTCACAGACAAGTAGTTGAGAGAATTTATCACCAGCAGACCCACCTTCCAAGAAATACTAAAGAGTGTGCTTCAATCTGAAAGAAAAAAAAAACACATTGCAAAAAGATATTTAGAGGTATAAATCCTGCAGAAAAAGTTAACTAAATAGACCACCTTATAATACTCTAATGCTGTATTTTGTGAGATGCAATCCACTCCTATCTCTAACATGAACCCTAAAAGACAAATATATCAATACCAAAAATAGAGAAACCTGTTCAGAGATAGACAATATTAAAATATGTAAATTGAGACAACAAAAAGTCAAATGTTGGGGGTAATGGAGTTAAAATGTAGTTAGTTTTAAACTTTTTTTTTCTTTTTTTATAAGTTGACATCTCTGTAAAATGACTTATTATGTCTATAATAGGTTTTGTAAACTTCGTGGTAACCACAATACAGAAATCTGCAATAGATATGTAAAAAATAAAAAGCAGTGAATTAAAATATACTACCAGAGAAAGTCACTTAACCACAAAGACAATTAAAAAAATGAAAAAAGGGAAAAAAGAGTTTCAAATGAAATATAAAACAAGCAAAAAAAAAAAAAATGGCAGTAAGTCCTTGTGTATTACCACTAACGTCATTGAATGTAATTGAACTTAACTTCCCAGTTATAAAAAAGAGTTGCTGATTGAATAAAGAAACAAGAACCAACTATACTGTCTACTAGAAATCCGTTTCACCTGTAAAGACACACATAGACTGCAAGTAAAGGGATAGAAAGAAAAAAGATATTCCATTCTAGTGGATACGAAGAAAAATAAGGGTAGCTATGTTTAGATAAAACAGACTAGAAGTCAAGATTGTAAAAGAGAAAAATGTCACTACATAATGATAAATATTTCATTTCAGCAAGAGGATATATCCAATATAAATACTAATGCACACAACACTGCAACAGAAAAGTATATTAAAAAAAACTAATTAATCTGAAGGAAGATACAGACTGCAATTTAGTAACCACTGAAAACTTCAACACACCACTTACAGTAATGGACAGATCACTAAAACAGAATATCCACAAGTAAACATTAGAGATAAACAACACACTAGATCAAATAGGAATAACTGAAACTTACAGAATGTTTCACCCAATGGCAACAGAATAAACATTCTTTTTATCAACACATGGAAATGTTTTCAGAACAGGCTATATCTTAGGCCACTAAACAAAACAAATTTAGGTCAATAAATTGAAAAAAATAAAAATAATATTAAATATTTCTTTGGAACACACTGTAATACAAGTAGAATTACATAATAAGAGAAAACTCAAGAACTACACAAACACATCAAAACTAAACAACATGCTCCTGAATGACCAATGGGTGGGTCAATAAATAAATGAAGAAGGAAAATTTGAAAAGTTCTTAAAAGACAACATAAAAAGGCTGAGAAACAGCAAAACTAGTACTAGGCATGAGGTATATAGCAATAAATATTTGAATAAAAATAGACTTTAATGGAAACTGAACAAGCTGCTCCTGAAAGACTACTGGGTACATAACCAAATGAAGGCAGAAATAAAGATGTTCTTTGAAACCAATGAGAACAAAGATACAACATACCAGAATCTCTGGGACACATTTAAAGCAGTGTGTAGAGGGAAATTTATATCACTAAATGCCCACAAGAGAAAGCAGGAAAGAACTAAAATTGACAATCTAACATCACAATTA
>NW_022314945.1:0-3531 GCF_002776525.5 Piliocolobus tephrosceles
TATTATAAATAGAGTGATGTGGTACCGACATTTACATTAAAGGTAAAGGATTCTAAGATTCCCCTCCCCTGCATTGTGAAAGACAGCCCATAGAAAGAACACTTGGCAAAGGTGAAGGTCAGGTCTTTTGGGGGCTCTTCAAATCATGCAGTTTTATTGTGCATATTTCTCTCTACTGGGACAGAGGTTTCTGTTCAGATGTTATTTTGTGAGTTTAAAAATTTAAAAATTCCTTTTCGTCGCTTCTTGGCCTTTTGGTTAAGATCAAGTGAAATTCCTTTTCATCAAATGTTTAAGAAATGCCCTGTTTCTCCCACTTTGGCTCACTAATATAACAAAATTACATGGTTATTTTTGCAATTCTTTCTACTTACTGGGAATTGTGCTCTAATGTTTTAGCACTTCTTCCCATTTAGTTATTCAACATTCTGTAAAATATGTTTCATGATCACCACTTACAAACAAGGGAAGTGATATCTCAAAATCCAGGTTCTTAACCACCCATAATCTTACCTAATATAGAGGTTGGGTTGGATTAATTTCTAGGGTTCCTTCAGACCCAATAAATAATTCTTTGTTTTGTTTTGTTTTGTTTTGTTTTGTCTTTTAGATGGAGTCTAGCTCTGTTGCCAGGCTGGAGTGGAGTGGTGCAATCTCTGCTCACTGCAACTTCCGCCTCCCAGCTTCAAGGGATTCTCCTGCCTCAGCCTCCAGAGTAGCTGGGATTGTAGGCATCTGCCACCACACCCAGTTAATTTTGTTTGTTTTTGTGGTTTTAGTAGAGATGGGATTTCACCATATTGGCCAGGATGGTCTCGATCTCCTGACCTGGTGACCTGCCCACCTCAGCCTCCCAAAGTGCTGGGATTACAAGCGTGAGCCACCGCACCCAGCCAAACCCAATAAATAATTCTATGATACATATTTGCCCTATCAATCCTATAAAAAGTAAACAAACTTTACCCAAAATACAATTGATAGTTTTAAGAATTGAATCTGTCAGAGGAGAAAAGGTTTGGGGGTGGGGACAGGGTGACAAGGAAGGAAGTTACAATAAAACTGTGAACTCTAAACTGTATGACATTTTCCTAGTGATGGAAACATATTTTTGGAAGAGGTCCAGATAGTATTTTTGTTTTCAGTTGTCTTTCTTATTCCCCAAATGCAGTTCCAGTCCTTGCTCAACTGGGTCCTGTCAGATTCTCCTCATCAGAAAGACCCTGTTAGTAACTGCAGCTACTGTCAGTGGAGGGAGGACAGGCATTCCCTCCAGGGATCCTCTCTTCACTCCTCTTGATCCTCTGATTCCCCATGTAGTCTGGCAGGCATGGCCTTTCACTTTCTATATAGAAGAGATTTAGATATTCTCCCAATTCTTTTCTCCTACAAATAATAGGGTATATTAGTAATGACTTTGGTAAGTTCAAAATGAATTTTAAACATACAGTTTTATTTGTGACTCATAATACTTTGAAGTAGGTAGGGTAAGTTGATTATTTTAGCAATTTATCTTTCACATAGGCAAATCAAATTTTGTGGTTTTACATGTCTTCCTACAGTTTGTCAGGGTTCAACTGTGGAGAAAATAAAAGTCTAAATAATTCATTCAGGTCCAAGCCAGTGAAAATAGGAATACACCTGTGCCCTGTGTCACCATAGTGATGCATAAATTGTCTATGTTATTTGAGATTTTGTTTTATATATTTTGTAGGTTTTTCTTATTCACCCACGCTCTCATGCATACACATGCTCTCCTAAGGGCTGTTTTTCAGCAGTCTGGAGCTTCTCCCTCTTCCTTCCTCTTGCAACTCTGACTCCTGCTTCCCACAGCTCATAGGCTCCAATTCCCTCCTTATTCCCCTTTTGTATTGTGTCTTTTATTGTATTCCTGGTTTTGACTCCTAAGGAACAACCCCTTCACAGTTCAATAAAGACGGTAAATTCATTCTCTATGCACTTCATACCTGCCATCCTCTAATCTTACTTTCTCTTTTCTAATATTTTTGCCATTTTCCTTGATAGAGTGGCTCACTGAGAATAAGACATACTGGAATTACAGGAGGTCCTCAAGATAGTAACCCTTAAACCTAAACTTCCAGCCTTGAGTTGGTGACTAATGACCCTTCTTCATGCCCTGGGCACTATCTTCATTCACTTCTGCCTTTCCTTCTCTCTTTGTCTTTGAATACATTAGCTTGTAAGTGTGGAACAAAAACTAGTAAGACCTGCTAAGCCTAGAAGTTGGCACAATTGCCACAACCCCAATTAACTTTACACCCATAGCAAGTACAACTACAGGCTGTTAAATTCCACATATTCCCTTTAAACACTATTTTCTGTATTACGTTCTTGTTATTTATTCCTTTGCTTATTGCATCCTCTGATCCTACTTTCTGCAAAATTTTTTCAGTAAAAAATCACAGCCTCTTGATGAGTTGTATTCTCAGGTATTTTATTCTTTTTGTGGCACTTGTAACTGGGATTGCCTCCTTGATTTGAACTTTATTGGTGTGCAGAAATGCTACTCAGTTTTGTACATTGATTTTATAACCTGGATCTTTACTGAAGTCCTTTATCTGTTCTAGGAGCCTTTTGCAGAGTATGAAGGGGACTTAAACTTCAGTAATGTTTTATTTTATTTTAAAACACCTGAAGCAAATAAGGTGTTTTTTTGTTTGTTTGTTTGTTTGTTTTTAAAGAAAAAAAATCACAACCCCAAATCTCACCTTTCCAAGTAGCTTTTCTTCTCCGGGGATCACAAAGGACTCCTAGAGGGAATTAAATGTTTTGTGCTTGGAAGCAGAGAAAATCTCGAAATGACCTTTGCAGGGTAGAGCCAAATGGAAGATCTGGTGACTCAGGCATGAGTATCGTAGAGAAGCCTAGAGGAAAAAGTACATTTTCCGTCTCTTGAAGAGATTTGGGATCATTATTTTTACCATTAAGATGAAACTTCTGAGGATCACATAGGAGGATTATTTTTTTTCCTAACTCACTGACTCTTCCCTTTTCCTTCTATTTTCTCTAATATTTCTGCATGCTTTTCAATCATTCAACAAGCATCGATAAAGTACTCATCCCTATAAGTAAAGCATCTGGGAACACATTTGCTCCTTTTCTCCTTTCATTATTCTATCTTGGTTTGTAATCAAAACTTGCCAATGGCACACTAAGGCTTAGGAACTGGAGCTAATGGTTTCCAGTTCCAGCCAGGAATGAGATGAGAAAGCCAGAGAAGTTGAAGCTCAAATACTAAAGGAGAGACTATCAGCCTAGGCTTTCCCAGGTTGCAAGATAGGCCCACAGAATAGTACCAAAGAAGCGCTGTTTTAAAAAGTAAAAGAGTTGCCAGGGTTCTATCTTGATAAAATTCAGGCAGGCCTGTAAGATACATCCCTCAGGTGTAGTTTCAGATATTATTCAGTGCATCCAGTGACAGGTAGCTAGCTGCTCTTCTGGGCATAGTTTTCTGTTCTTGTCAGAAGTAGATTTTAGCAATTTTGATCAGAAATCTTTTTTTTTTTTTTTTTT
>NW_022314945.1:3631-6475 GCF_002776525.5 Piliocolobus tephrosceles
CCTCCCGGGTTCACACCATTCTCCTGCCTCAGCCTCCTGAGTAGCTGAGACTACAGGTGCCCGCCACCTCGCCCGGCTAGTTTTTTGTATTTTTTAGTAGAGACGGGGTTTCACTGTATTAGCCAGGATGGTCTCGATCTCCTGACCTCATGATCCGCCCGTCTTGGCCTCCCAAAGTGCTGGGATTACAGGCTTGAGCCACCGCGCCTGGCCTGATCAGAAATCTTTTGAACTACTTCCTGACTTCCTCTGATCCTGAGCTGTGGTCTAACCTCTGAAGTTACAGAAACTAATGTCATTCTTACTTTATAATTCAGGCATTGGTAGGCATATTCTTTGTTTTAAAGCCACTAAACTTCTGTATTCAGAGTTGAAAACTTCAAATTTTCTTAACTTGGCTCCAAAATGTGTACTTTTTAGTTCTCATACTTCCTGCTAATATTCTACAGACGAATTGCAACTTTCCTGCATTTCTGCTACCACCAAGCACCCAGAGGATGGCAAAAGAGAGAAGGTCCCAGAGCATATAAGCCTCTTTACCTGAGACAGGTTGCAGTTGTTACTTATTCCCTTTTCAGACTACTTCAGCAGTATTGACTCAGGAATGGAAAAGAGCACAGATAGGGACTGAAGACAGAGATCTCTCCAGTCTTCTGGCTAATCTTGGTATAGCCACCTTTAACATTCTCTAGCCAGACTCACAGAAAATGTGAAGTCCATTTTTATATCCTGGATCTTTACAAAACCCCAAAATGGGGTTTGACTCCATATTAATATTGGAGCTCTTGTTAGTTCCAGAAGTATCTGGGGCAGTTATAATTGTAGTGCCTCAGAAACTCTGACCTCTGGGAACTTCTTAATCCCTTTTCCCTTGGAGCCAAAAGTCCTCCTGGGATGAACAGGCAGTTAGATGGGAGAAGAAAATGATTTTCTTTCTTCCCATGACAAAGAACCCCGGTAATCCAGTGCTATATTGACTGCATGTCCTGTAGGCAGTAAGTACATCTCCTGGGTACAGGGATCTGATGTCCATATCCGTCTGTGTTCATATTCATTTGCCTATGCACACTGAGCACCTTCTGTGGATCCAATAAGTGAACAGAAATTTAGTGGGCTTCCTGCTTGTTTTGTTTGATAGGCATTGCCCAAACCATGCTTTTGAATGGATTGGTGTTAATCTATCATGACTTTTATCAAGGTATTATGATAAAAATGCAAGAGAAAACTGAAGAAAATCTTACTGAGAAAATGCAATGTGATATTCAGAGAGAAAAGATCTATAATAATTTTTGTTGTGGTGAGAGGTTTAAAATGGAATTTATAAATAATCCGATGTTAGTTAGGAACCATGTTTTTCCTTTAGGTTTTATTCTCATTTTGAACCTTATATGAATTATTCACACTTATCAACTAATGGAAACAAGCACCATAAGTTTCTTCAAGGCCGTTCTTTTGTTTTATTTTATTTTTCCTGTATTTTCCAACATTCTTCCTGTTTCCCTTCCCTTTAGAAAAGTGAAAACTCCAGTGGATTTAAAATATATCTTTCTAATTAATTTTTGGTATGCTTATACAGGGCTATATTTATTTAGGAAAAAAATTCTTTTAAAACTGAATTTATACAAATGTCACTGGGTTATAAATCTAATGTTATTCTTTCTTTATCAATGCTGTATCTTAAAATTTATACATGTTGCTATGTATAAGTTAACTTTATTATTTTTGACTGCTGTTCACTACAGAGGAAAGACGATTTGAGAATTTTACTCACTGCCTGTGAATTATGATGCTTTCCTTTCTGGACAGTGGAAACAGATACTATTTCAGGCCCTGTGAGATGATTGGATACTGTTCTCACTAATTCTTTTAGGTGCCCTCCTCCCTTCCTCCACCTTGGGTAGTGTCCTCATCTGCATATATTCTTTCATTACTTGAGGAAGATCGTCTGTAGATTTTCAGGCTTCTCTCTGTGTGCAGCTTTCTTTTCTCCAGTATTCTTTCTTGAGAGCTTTAGCAGCTTTTGTCTTTCTGTACTCCAATTATATCTCCTCAACTTAGGGACTGCACTGAGCTCCATTTGGTCTATCTTTCTTCTCTGCACTGCAGCCTGGAAACTCTTTCAAGACAGAAAACTGGGGCAGTTGTAGGGCCTGCCTCATTTGTTTCACATATTTCAGGGATTACTGTCCTTACTTTCCTGATATCTAGTGTTGTGAAACTCGTTGTTTACTATATTTTATTCCACTTTTTGTTTGTTTTGTTTTAGGTCAGTTAAGAAAGGAAATTCAGTCCCTTTCATCACATCTTGGCTAGAAGCTGAATAATATGATGATTTTTAGAGTAATTTGATTCACCTCTCATCAGTATTTGTTGTAGCTGATCTCAAAAGATGCCCACCCCCAATGTAGCATGCTAGTGAAGAATCAATACTTTGTATGATCCCCTTATTTTCAATCTGAGATGAGTGTTAGATTCACTTTTGAGTAAAATAATGTGTTGGAAGTGAAGCTACTTGAATTCTGAGACAAGATCTTAAGAGGCCTTGTAGCTTCTACCAGGATCTCATAGTTCAGTTGTTTATGGGAATCACTGACTGCACTGAGACAGTTTTGCTGTGATGAAGCCCACATTAGCTATATGGAAAAATCTCATAAACAGAGGCCTGTGCTAGTCATGCTCTGATGTTTGAATAATCTCAACACAGGGGACAGGCATGTGAGTAAAAAGTCATATTGGACATCCCAGCTACAATACATGTCACACGAGGAAGAACCAAGAAATTCAGCTAACAGCTACATGGTACAGCCTAGCTGTCATGGTCACATCCAGTAACTCAATCCATCC
>NW_022314946.1:0-2990 GCF_002776525.5 Piliocolobus tephrosceles
TAGCATAGGAATTAGAGATAAATTTAGAAGATAAAGTCAATAGAACTGGTAATTGATTGGATACAGGGGTAAGGGAGAGAAAGTCGGATTAGAGGTAATGTCTGGCAGTTAGTCCTATGTGATCTACTTTATGGAGACAGGGAATCCTGCCATGGAGAGGTCTAGGTTTGGGAGTGATGATCATGAGTTCAATTATGGACTTTCGGTTCTGTGGTGTCTTTTAGCTATCCAAATGGACAATTAGAGCATAAAATTAGATTATGTGAGCTTGACATAGAAATTTGGAAACTTTCTTAAAAATTCATAATTATTAATAATTCATGCTCATAATAATTCATGAGCATGGATAATGGAGTGGAAGTGTGGAGTGAGACATAAGAAGGCTTCATTCCAATTCTTTGATTAATGTAAGACTGGGTGGGATACATGAGGAAGTCTGCAGAGGGACAGAGATTAATTTTATATGGTGTATTTTACATTATATAGATAATTGACTGTAAATAAGTGACATTCATATTAAAATAAAAATTAAAATATTAGTAAGAGGAAGGTGGTCTGGTAAAGGAGAATGGAAAAGAGGAGCCAGACAACCTGTATCTCATTTATCTCCCAAACCTCTATACTTATTTTTCTTATTTTATCCAATTCCTTTAGTATTTATTCTACATAACATTGTCAATGTCATCTTTTAAAAATATGCCTATCTAAACGTCACATCATGCATGCTATTTATTTTTTGTCACATTAAGCATGTAGTTTTAATAAACTATAATAGTAAATTTCACCACAATAACCATTTTTAGATCAAAAGAACAATCTGAGAATAGTCAAATAACAAATGTTCTCATTATTATCATGTAACCTTTTAGCTATTCTGGAAATTTTAGAAATATCTTTCTTGGTAAAGAAATGGTTCACAGAAAACACATTTTCTTCTCTTTACTGTTAAGATTTATTGTTAAAGCATATGAATAGAAATTCAATAACAATTTTTGTTGTATAAAAGAAAGCCTTACTCAAACTATTTTTCAGTTCTCTCCAGCCACAATTATATTAAAATGGACAGAACAAAAGTCTGCATAGACAAAAAAAAAAAAAATGCTGCAAACAGAAATGGGAATGACTGTGGTAAAAGAAAATTGATGGGCCGGGCGCAGTGGCTCAAACCTGTAATCCCAGCACTCTGGGAGGCCGAGACGGGCGGATCAAGAGGTCAGCAGATCGAGACCATCCTGGCTAACACGGTGAAACCCCGCCTCTACTAAAAAATACAAAAAATTAGCGGGCGAGGTGGCGGGCGCCTATAGTCCCAACTACTCGGGAGGCTGAGGCAGGAGAATGGCGTAAACCCGGGAGGCAGAGCTTGCAGTGAGCTGAGATCCGGCCACTGCACTCCAGCCTGGGCGACAGAGCGAGGCTCCGTCTCAAAAAAAAAAAAAAAAAAAGAAAGAAAAGAAAAGAAAAGAAAATTGATGACACAGAAATTAAACACTAAAGATCAGTGTGAAATGTTGGGAAGTGCCCACTGACTCAACAGCGCAAGCTGTTTTTGTCTTTAAGACTTTATCTGGGCTGGGCGCGGTGGTTCACACCTGTCATCCCAGCACTTTGGGAGGCCAAGGCGGGTGGATCATGAGGTCAGGAGATGGAGGCCATCCTGGCTAACACGGTGAAACCCCGTCTCTACTAAAAATACAAAAAATTAACCAGGCATGGTGGCGGGCGCCAGCTACTCCCGCCAGTAGTCCCAGCTACTCCGGTGGCTGAGGCAGGAGAATGGCGGGAACCCGGGAGGCGGAGCTTGCAGTGAGCAGAGATAGCGCTACTGCACTCCAGCCTGGGCAACAGAGCAAGACTCCATCTCAAAAAAAAAAAAAAAAAAACTTTATCTGTTGTAAAATCCACCCCCTTTCAAGCCCACATTAACTAGTTGACTCATCTACCTTTGTCTATACTTAATCTTATTATTCCTTTAAATACATAAAAATGAACTCATGAAATAGATTCAGAATTTTCCTCCATAACAAGACAAAATGAGGAGAACAAAAGCAATCATATCCTTTTCTTTTCTCAGTGGTCAAACAGTGAAGAACAGAAAGAAAACTTAGGTTTGTTTTGGCTTGGATTTTTGGAGATGCATTGTAGAGAATGCTCAGCGTCACACTGATTCAACAGATGAGGTGCTGAGGAAAATGCTTTTTTCCTCCTCACTCTACTCCTGTTAGTTATAAATGGCGAATTAAAATCTTAATCATTTTAAGAAAGTTTTGATGGCTAACTTGCAATGGTATAGGACAAAACTAATAATTATTACAATTACCTATCTTCGACCTATTAATCCATTGGAAATGAATATAATTCAGCATATGTGATCATGGCTTCTTTTATGCAACTTTCTAATCTTAAGTACAAGTTCTGAGTGAGTACAGAAGCCACAGAAAAAAAGATTAAAAAGGCAAATTTGGGGCCAGATTTTTGTTGTTGTTGCTGCCATGGATACTGTTGTAGTTGTTATTGTCATTATTATTTTAATTTTGTTATGCTAAATACCAGGAGCCGTTAAAATACGTGTCTCTAAATTATGACAAATGAAAAATAAAAGCATCTACCCTAACCAGATCCGATGGAAAAACTTCATCTAAAAGGTCTGTGTATGTCTAACTATACACAATTTGAAGTAACTTTGGATATCAGAGAGTTTAAAGGGATAATTTACTACTTCAAGGCAATAAGAATAACTACAGAAGTATCTGATGGGAAAAAAGAAAAAAAGAAAACAAAAATCTGACCTGAGAGATTATGTTGTAGATAACTTGAATGAGTGATTTGCAAAAACCTTAACAGACAAGTGTCATGCCTGATGAACTCAAAACAAGTTTCAATTATGCTTAAAAAAGCATTTGAAAGTGCATGCTTGCCTATGCGAAATGCAGTATGATGATACAAACGATGAGGGAAGGCCTAAATTTACACTCAAAACCAAACTCATT
>NW_022314947.1:0-522 GCF_002776525.5 Piliocolobus tephrosceles
GTGAAGTGTTAATTCATCTAACAGCATAGCATGATGCTTTTCATGGAACAGTTTGTTAGCACTGTTTTTGTGGAATCTGAGAGAGGATATTTTGGATCACTTTGAAGCCAATGGTGACAAAGAAAATATTCTCAGATAAAAACTAGAAAGAAACTTTCTGCAAAAGTGCTTTGTGATACGTTAATTCATCTCACAGACTTCCACGATTCTTTTCATGGTTCAGTTTGGTACCAGTGTCTTCTGGTGTCTGAGAAGGGATATTTGGGAATGCATGGACACTGTTGGTGGAAAAATAAATATCCAGAGAAAAAAACTAGAAAGAAGACTTCTGAGAAATGTATTTGTGATGGGTGAATTCATCACACTGAGGTACACCTTTGTTTTCTTTGAGCAGTTGAGTAGTATTGTATTTGTGGAATATCACAAATTCCATTCCATTCCATTCCATATTCCATTCCATTCCATCACATATTCCATTCCATTCCATTCCATATTCCATTCCATTCCATATTCCATTCCATT
>NW_022314947.1:532-5397 GCF_002776525.5 Piliocolobus tephrosceles
ATTCCATTCCATATTTCATTGCATTTCATTCCATTTCATTGCATTCTAATTCCATTCCATTCCATATTCTATTCCATTGCATTCCATTCCTTTCAATATTCCCTTCCATTCCATTCCATAATCCATTCCATTCCATTCCATTCCATTCCATATTTCATTCCAGTCCATATTCCATTCCATTCCATTCTATATTCCATTCCATTCCATGCTATTCCTTTCCATTCCAGTGTACCTTCCATTCAATTCCATTCCTTTCCATTCCATATTCCATTGCATTCCATCTTCCATTCCATTCCATTCCATATTCCATTCGATTCCATTACATATTCCATTCCATTTCATTCCGTTCCATATTCCATTTCATTGCGTATTCCATTCCATTCCATTCCATGTTCCATTCCATTCCATTCCATATTCCTTTCCATTCCATTCCATAATACACTTCATTCAAAATTCCAATCCATTCCGTGTGGCATTTCATTCCATTACATGTTCCATTCCATTCCATTCCATATTTCATTCCATTCCATATTTCATTTCATTCCATATTCCATTCCATTCCATATTCGATTTCATACTATTGCATATTGCATTCCATTTCGTATTCCATTTCATTCAATTCCATTCCATCCCATGTTCCATTCCATTCCGTTCCATATAGCATTGCATTCCATATTCCATTCCATACCATATTCCATTCCATTCCATATTAAATTTCATTCCTTTCCATTCCATTCCATTCCATATTCCATTCCGTTATATTTCATTCCATTCCTTTCCATTCAATATTCCATTCCATTCCGTATTACATTGCATTCCCTATTTCATTCTCTTCCATATTCCTTTCCATTCCATTCCATTCCGTATTCCATTCAATTCCATATTCCATGTGATTCCATATTCCATTTCGTTCCATTTTCCATTCCATTCCATTTGATTCAATTCCTTTCCATTCCATTGCACTCCATATTCCATTCCATTCCGTATTCCATTTCATATTATATTCCATTCCATTCCATGTCGTATTCCATTCCATTCCATTCTATTCCATATTCCATTCCATTCCGTATTCCATTGCATTCCATATTCCATTCCATTCCATATTCCATTCCTTTTCATATTGCATTGCTTTTTATATTCCATTGCATTCCATTTTCCAATACTTTCCATTCCATTCCATTCCGTTCCATTCTATTTCATTTCATATTCTCTTCCATTCGATTTTCTTCCGTTCCTTTACATTCCATTCCATATTCCATTCCATTCCATATTCCATTAATTTGCTCTCCATTATATTCCAATCCGTTCCATATACCATTTCATAATCCATTTCATTCCTTTGCATTCCATAATCCTTTCCATTCTATTCAATATTCCATTCTATTCCATATTTCATTCCATATTCCATTTCATATCATTTTCCATTCCATTCCATTCCCTTCCATATTCCATTCCATTCTATATTCCATTAAAGTCTGTATTCCATTTCATTTCTTTACATTCCTTATTCCATTCCATTCCATATTACATTCCTTTCCATTTAACATTCCATTCCATTCCATTCCGTTCAACAGAATTCCATTTCATATTCCGTTCCACTCCTTTCCATTCCTTTAAATTCCACATTACATTCAATTCCTTATTCCATTCTTTTCCATATTCCTTTCCAATCCATTCCGTTCTATTCCATTTCATTCCTTTCCATATTCCATTCCATTGCATTCCATTCCATATTCCATTCCATATTCTATTCCATTCCATTCCATATTCCATTCCAATCCGTATTGCATTCCATTCCACATACCATTCGAATCCTTTCCATTCCATATTCCATTCCATTTCATATTCCATTCGACTCCATTTTCCATTGCAGTCTATATTCCATTTCATTCAATTCCATTCTATTCCCTTCCCTATTATATTCAATTCCAATTTACATACCATTCCATATTCCATTCCGTTCCATTCCCTTCCATTCCGTTCCATGTTCCATTTCATTCCATATTACATTCCATTCCATTCCATTCCATATTACATTCCATTCCATTTCATTCATTATTCCATTGCATTCCTTTCTTTTCCATTCCATCCCATTCCACATTCGATTCCATTTCACTCGATTCCATTCCACTCCGTATTCCATTTCATTCCATTCAGTATTCCATTTCATTCCATTCCATTCCATATTACATTCCATTCCATATTCCATTACTTCCCTATTTCATTCCATTCCATAATCAATTCCATTCCATTCTATTGCATTCCATTCCATACCATTCTATTTCATATTACGTTCTATTCCGTTCTGTTCCATTCCATTCCATTCCATTCCGTATTCCATTCCATTCCGTATTCCATTCCTTTCCATATACCATTCCATTCCATTCCATTCCATTCTGTCCCGTTCCATTCCATTCCATATTGCATTCCATATTCCTTTCCATTCCATTCCATTCCATATTCCATTCTATTCCTTTCCATATTCTATTCCATTCCATTTCATTCCATATTCCATTCCATTCCATATTCCATTCAATTACATTCCATTCCGTTTTTTTCCATATTCCATTCCGTTCCTTTCCTTTCCATTTCATTCCATGTTCCACTCCATTCCATATTGCATTGAATTCCATATTCCTTTCCATTCCATATTCCTTTCCACTCCATTTCATTCCATTCCGTTCGTTTCCATTCCAATTCATATTCTCTTCTCTTCTATATTCCATTCCATTGCATTCCACATTCAATTCCATTTCGTGTTCCATTTCATTCCATATTCCATTCCATTTCATTCCATATTCCATTAACTTCCATATTCCATTAACTTCCATATTCCATTCCATTTTATTTTCCGTTCCATTCCGTTCCATTCCATTCCTTTTCATATTCCGTTCCTTTCCTTTCCGTTCCAATCCATTCCATATTCCTTTCCATTCGATTCCATATTCCATTCCATTTCATATTCCATTACATTTGATGTTCCTTTCCATTCTATATTCCATTCCATTCAATTAAATTCCATTACCTTCCGTATTCCATTTTCATTCTGTTCCATATTCCATTCCATTCCATATTCCATTCCATTCCATTGCATTCCATTCCATTCCACTATATATTCCATTCCACTTAATTGCACTCCATTCCATTTCATATTCCATTACATTCCATATTCCATTTCTTTCATATTCCATTCCATTCCATATTCCATTCCATTCCTTTCCATTTTGTTCCTTTTCATTCCATTTCATATTCCGTTCCATTCCGTTCATTTCCATTCCATTCTATTCCATTCCATTCCATTCCATATTCCATTTCCATATTTCATTGCTTTCATATTTCATTTTATTTCATTCTATTCCATTCCATTCCATATTCTATTTCATTCCATTCCATTCCATATTCCATTCGATTCCATATTCAATTCCATATCATATTCCTTTCCATTCCATATTTCATTCCATTCCGTTCCATTCCCTTTAATTCCATTCTCCCTTCCGTTCCGTTCCTTTCCAGTCAGGTCCATTCCATTTTCCATTCCTTTCCATATTCCATTGCATTCCCTTTTCCATTCCATTACATATTCCATTTCATTCCATTGCATTTCATTCCTTTCCCTTCCATTCCATTTCATGTTTTTTTTCATGTTCCATTCCATTTCATATACCATTCCATTACATTCCATTCCATGTTCCATTCAATTCCATTTTCCATTCCATTCCTTATTCCATTGTATTCCATATTCCATTCCATTCAATTCCATTTCATTCCCTTCCGTATTCTATTCCATTCCAATCCCATTCCATTCCATATTCCATTCCATTCCATTCCATTCTCTTTCATTCCATTCCATTCCGTTCCATATTCCATTCCATTCCATTCTATTCCATTCCATTTTCCATGCCATTTCATTCCATTCAATTCTATATTCCATTCCTTTCCATTCCATTCCATTCCGTTCCATTCCATTCCATTCCCTTCCATATTGCATTCCATTCCAAACCATATACCATTCCACTCCATTCCTTTCCATTTAACTTTATATTCCATTCTTTCCATCATTCCGTTCCATTCCATTCCATTTCATATTCCTTTCCATTCAATTCCATTCCATTTAATTGCATTGCAATCCATTCCATATTCCATTCAATTCCATAATTCATTCCATTCCATTCCATATTGCATTCCATTCCATTCCATTCTATTCAATTTCATTCCATATTCCATTCAATTCCATTCCATTCCATTCCAAATTCTGTTCCATTTCATTACATTATATATTTCATTCCATTCCATTCCATTCCTTTCCAATCTTTCCACTACATATTCGAATCCATTTCATTCGATTCCATTCCATTTCATTCCATTCAATATACCATTCCATTCCTTTCCATATTCCATTCCATTCCATTGCATTAAATTGCATTCCCTTCCATATTCCATTCCAATTCATTGTATTCCATTCCAGTTCACCCATTCCATATTCCATTCCACTCCATATTGCATTCCATTCCAATCAATTTTCCATTCCATTCCGTTCCATATTTCTTTCCTTTACATTTTCCATTTTATTCCTTTCCATATTCTATTACTTTCCATTCCGTTTCATATTATTCCATTTCATATTCCTTTCCGTTCCATTTTCCATTCCATTCCATATTCCATGCCTTTCCATATTCCATTCCATTCCCTTTGATTCCATTCCATATTCCGTTCCGCCCCATTCAGTTCCATTCCGTTCCATTTCATTCAATTCCATATTCCATTGCAATCCATGTTCCATTCCATGCCATTCCATTCCACTCCATTCCATTCCATATTCCATTCCATTCCTTATTCCATTTCATTCCATTCAATTAGTTTCCTTT
>NW_022314948.1:0-3776 GCF_002776525.5 Piliocolobus tephrosceles
GTTCATTTTTCCTTGAATGAGGGGGCCAGAAAGTAGGACATCAGGGACCAGTGTGTGCTGGGGAGGAGAGGGGAAGAAAGGAGAGAAGAAAAGGTCTTAAAGGGCCACTGCAGGGACCCTCCGGTGCTACTCAGTTCCCCAGAGCAGAATCTCTTTTATTCTACCTCCACTTTTCCCTACTCCTTTCCCTGGGTCACCGCTCCATTTGGACTCTCTGTACCTCCCCTCTTACCTCCTCATCAGCCACCCTCTGACTCCTGCCACCTCCCTCTCCATAAGCCTCTTCCTCTCTTGCTACAAATAAATGGGATCACCTAGAGAAAATCTTTTCTTAATCATGTTAAACATTAATCATCTCAATCTCTTCTTTTCCTTTTACCAACATTCTCAAAGGAGTAATCTTAGTTCTCTGTCCTTACTTCCCCATAAGTCATTCCTGACCCCTTGAAGATGGCCTCCAGCCTCCAGCCCTGCCCCATCGCTCTCCTGAAACTTGTCTTCCAGATTCTGTGGACAAATCTCATGACTCCTCAGTCGCCAAGTCTTTAACCTCTGTAGTGTCTGACACTGCTTGCCACTTCCTCAGTTCTCAAACTTTCTTTTCTCCTGCATGATCCTTCATGGTATTTATTCTTCTCTCTAAACATTATTGGATTCAGTTATTACTTTCTTTTCTTCTTCGCTCTCCTTCCCTCGACATTAAACTGGTTGCCAAATACTGTCCATTCTCTGAAAGGGTCTCTTGCATATGTTCTTTCCTTCCCCTGCCATCTCCCATTGTCACGCAGTATTTCCAGCCCTGATGACTTCATGTCTGGGCTATGCCAGGAGCTTCCTAATAGCTCTCCCTGCCCCTGTCTTTCTGCTGCAGTTTGCTTGCTTGTTGAATTCTGTTCCATTCTAGGCTCTCACACCAGAATAATCTTCCTAATTAAACATCAATCACATCCTTGTCTTGATCTATCAAATGAAATCCAAACTCCTAAGGCCCTCAAGATCTGCACCCCCACGCCCCGTAACTTTTTCCCCTACTTACTTTGCCTGCTTCATTTCCAGCTGTTCCCTAACACTTACCCAGCCCTCCACTTGCCACTCCTCCTGTGTTCCTTGTATTTCAGGGTGAGGAGTGAAGTGGATGAGGTACCCAGGGTGCAAACATTAAACGGGTGCTCACCGCCAGCATTGTGCAAGGGCCTCCTGGAATCGCATGCCCTAGGCACCTCACTTGCCTCACCCTAATCCTGGCCCTGCATTTCCCCTTGGGAATTGTTGCTAGTAATTCTTTTTCCTTCTCACAACACTCCACCCATGCCCTTCAGTTCTGACTTAAAAAGATTCCTGCACTTCAAAACTCACCTTTTCTGATTAATCTAATTGGAAGTAATGTCATATTCTCTGAGCCTCTTTTTTTTTGGCAGGATCTTGCTTTTTTGCCCAGACCAGAGTGCAGTGGCACGATCATGGCTTACTGCAGCCTAAATCTCCTGGGCTCAAGCGATCCTCCTATCTCAGTCCCCCCAAGTAGCTAGGACCACAGG
Source organism: Piliocolobus tephrosceles (assembly GCF_002776525.5). Classification (NCBI taxonomy): domain Eukaryota; kingdom Metazoa; phylum Chordata; class Mammalia; order Primates; family Cercopithecidae; genus Piliocolobus; species Piliocolobus tephrosceles. Next base: position 1,539 of record NW_022314948.1, read on the forward strand.
CATGTGCCACTAAGTCTGGCTAATTAAAAAAAAAATCAAACATTGTAGAGACTGGGTCTCAAACTTCTGTGCTCAAGCGATCCTCCCAATTCAGCCTCCCAAAGTGCTGGGATTACAATCATGAGCAACCATGCCCAGCTGAGACTCTTTAATTCTTCAAATATACCTCTCTTAGGACACTTGTTACATATTGCTTTGTTTTTAGTACTTTGAATATGTCTTATTCGTATTGTTAGACTCTAAGCTGTTTGTCTTACATCTTTGTATTTGCTGAATAATTTCCTCTGTTTTATACATAGTAAGAAATCAACAGACATATACTTACTAAGTAGATATTATTGATTTAATAAGTCAAACTGCTGTGAGTGGGGAAGAGGGATCTTCAGCCTGCTCACCACAAATCAACAAAAGCTCCGGGAAGCATGGGGGGGGATGGTATTGATTTTCTCTGAGGTCTACAACTACATTGAAGATATCCCACCAGGTCCCCTTCTTACACCCCTCAGATACTGCTAATCAGTCCTAGCACTCACTCTCTTTGAACCTGGACAAGGTGTCCGACCCTTCTCAAAACAGCATCAGACAGCCACCTCCATTGACTGAAGTTGACAATGGAGAATAAAACTCATTACCCCTGCTGAATCCAGGGGCCCCTTTTTACAGATAAGAAAAGTCCCAGAAAGATCCAGAGACATAATCAGATAAAGAAATTCCTGCTAACAGCTGAGTAGCCAATCAAAGTACAGTACATATTCATCCAGAGTTCTGCGTATGTTTTCCTAGAAGCCTGTGCGATCTTAACCAACTCTTTGAACCTACTTCATTGGTCCTCAAAGAGCTTGATGTTCTGGGAACTTGGGAGCCTCCAATCAGGTCCGGAATGACGCCGTGAAATTTGGAGATATGCACTTATGTCAGGATGAGCTTCACCATGTGGGACAGCAGAAGGTGCTCAGACCGAGGAGCCAGGCAAATCTCAGTTGAATCTCACTTCTGTACCCACTGGCTAGCAAGTCACCTCTTTGAGCCCCAACTGCCACACCTGTAAAGTGGGCCTAGTAAGACTCACTGCATGGGGTGACTGCAAGGGACTTCCAATAGCACGTGGTAAGTGTGAGTCTCTTCTTTTCCACTCTATTCCCTGCAGAGTGGGGAAAGTGAAGACATTTAAGTGGGCTTCTTTGCACTTCCCCTCCACAAACACAATTATCCCCATCTCTAAAGTAGGCCTTACTTTTTTGAGATCATGTGAATGCATTGCCTTTAACTAGAATGTATAAGATGTTAATGATATTATTCTGCAAGTAATAAATCATATTGCATATTGAATGAAAAGAAAAATTTAGAACTGACTTCTTAATCAAGGGCTATTCTTGTAGCATCTGTCCCAAAAGTACGGTGGTTTTCAGCACATCTGTTCTTCCATAGGTACCTGCGTCGAGCTCTGCACAGGTGACTGGGACTGCAACCCCGGAGAGCACTGTGTCAGCAATGGGTGTGGTCATGAGTGTGTTGCAGAGTAAGCACAGGTAAAAACACCCGGCCCTCTTTGCTTTCCCAAACGTTGTTCAGTCTAGGTAGGTTGTGCACTTAGCCTCAATGGGACTTTCCAGAAATGAGTAGGACAGAAACCTATCTGTCTCCCTCTTCCCCCAACCTTCCCAAGAAAAAGATGCATATATCACAGGATGGTGGCTTCCAGACCTTTAAAATAATTCCCTAACCCAGTATGTCCTGGAGCAAAATCAGACTATTTAAGCAAAACGATAAAAATCACACATAATCCCCCACCTCAAAACAACGTCTGCTTAACACTTTGGTGAATAAAAATGAGATAATCTTGTGCTTTTTTTTTTGAGATGAAGTCTTGCTCTGTCACCCCAGGCTGGAGTGCAGTGGCATAATCTCGGCTCACTGCAAGCTCCGCCTCCTGGGTTCACGCCATTCTCTGGCCTCAGCCTACCGAGTAGCTGGGACTACAGGCGCCCGCCACCGTGCCTGGCTGATATTTTTGTATTTTTAGTGGAGACGGGATTTCACCGTGGTCTTGATCTCCTGACCTCGTGATCCACCCGCCTCGGCCTCCTAAAGTGCTGGGATTACAGGCCTGAGCCACCGTGCCCAGCCCCAAACAACTTTAATGTCAATACTAATGCTTCTATCCCATCATCTTTGATAACCTATAGAAGTTCATCATCTATGCTCAGATACTTAGCAACCTTTAGTAATACATGTTTA
>NW_022314948.1:3786-4534 GCF_002776525.5 Piliocolobus tephrosceles
GCAATCAGAATCCAGTGCTTCTCGACCAACTTTGGTACATTTATGTTTATTTCAATTTAAGTTGTGGCTTATTTTTAATAGATTGCTTTGTGTGTTTTTTATGATTTGCATCACTACTACCCTAAAAGCCTACCTTGAATTTTGTTTCAGTTTAGGGTTGTTAGCAGAGTAAATTTAAATTCATCTGATGCTCAAAGTGCCAGTTAAGCATCTTATACTTCTTAGAAGTGTAGTCAGTGTGACAGCTATAAAAATGAGCATCCACTTTATACCCCTAACCAAGCATTCTCATCCCCGTGATGCTCAAGACCAGGAGTCAACAAATGTTTTTTAAACTTTCTCTACAAGGCTAGTAAATACTTTAGGTCTCTGTCATAACTGCCAACTCTGTTGTAACAGAGCAAAAGCAGCCATAGACACTATGTAAATGAATGGGCATGACTGTTTCACTAAAACTTTATTTACAGAAGCAGGCTGTGTGTTGGGCTGGATTGGCTTTTGGGCCATAATTTGCCAGCCCGTCTCTAGATCGTTAGAAGCCCACCTACCAGTCAGTGCGTCATCTCCACACCTTACAGTCACCTGATTTCCCAGCCTTTCCAGATAGCTGCCATCTGCCTCATGCTGAGGTTGGAGAACCTGGAGCATACAGATGTATAGCCAAGGATTCACTTCCAGAAATGTCATACCTGATCAAAATGCTTCTTATTAGAAATTATTTCACTCATTCACTCACTCAGCATTTACC
>NW_022314950.1:0-83290 GCF_002776525.5 Piliocolobus tephrosceles
AAGTAAAAACTAGAAAGTAGCTTTCTGATAAACTTCTTTGTGACCTGGAAATTCATCTCACTGAGTTACAACATAGTCTTCACGAAGCAGTTTGCTAACACTATTGTGGTGGAATCTGTAAAGTGATATTTGGGAGTGCACTGAGGCCCATGGTGAAAACGGAAATATCCTCAGGTGAAAACTAGAAAGAAGTTTCCTGAGAAATTGCCTTCTGATATGTGAATTCATCACACAGAGATTCACCTTTCTCTTCTTGTAGCTGTGTGCTAATACTCTTTTCGTGGATTCTGTAAAGTGATATTTGGGACCTCATTGAGGGCTATGGTGAAAAAGGAAATATCCTCCAAGAAAAACCGGAATGAAGCTTTCTGAAAAACTGCTTTGTGATTTGTGAATTCATTTCAATGTGTTACACCACTGTTTCATGGAGGAGTCCGCTACCACCGACTTTGTGGATCCTCAGAATTGATGTCTTGGATATCGTTGAATTCCATGGTGAATAATGAAATGTCTTGAGACAAATCTGCAGAGAAGCTTTCTCAGAAACTTCTCTGTTGTGGGTGAGTTCAGCTCACAATGTTAGATAATTGTTTTCATTCAGAAGCCTGCTAACAGAGTTTTCGCAGAAAATGCAATAAGACACACAGTGGCGCTCCGAGACCACAAATAAACTCAGCTCAAAGAAGAAAGAAGCTTTCTGAGAAACTGGTCTGTGCTGTGTGAATTCAACTCACTGAGTTACTCCTGTGTTTCATGGAGCCGTTGGCTTGCCCTGTTTTTGAGGACCTGAGAAAAGATATTCCGGGTCCCTTTGAAGACTATAGGGCCAAAGGAAATATTCTCCATCAAAATGAGAAAGAAGCTTTCTGAGAAAGTTCAATGTGATCTGTGAATTCATCTCACAGAGTTACACTTTTTTCCTTATGAATCCGTTTGCGAAGACTGTTCTCATGGAATTTGCAAGAAGATATTTGGGAGCCTGGTGAGGGTTGTGTTGAAAAAGGAAATCTCCTCAGATAAAAACTGGAAGGAAGCATTCTGAGAAACTGCATTGTGACTTGTGAATACAACTCACAGAGTTACACTTTCCATTGAACCGTTTGCTAACCCTCTTTTCTTGAAATCTGCATTGGGATATTTCTTAGCGCAATGAAGCTGACGGAGAAAAAGGAAATATCCTCAAATAAAAACTAGAACGTAGCTTTCTGAGAAACTTCTTTGTGATATGTGAATTCATCTCACCGAGTTACAACTTTGTCTTCAGGAAGCAGTTTGCTAATATTGTTGTCATGGAATCTGCAAAGTGATATTTGGGATCGTACGGAGGCCCAGTGTGACAACGGAAATATCCTCAGATAAAATCTAGAGAGAAGCTTTCTGATAAATTGCTTTATGATTTGTGAATTCATCACAAAGACATTCGCTTTTCCCTTCTTGTAGCAGTTTGTTAACAGTGTTTTCGTGAAATATGCAAAGTGATATATGGGAGCGCTTTGAGGCCTATGGTGAAAACGGAAATATCCTCAGATAGTAACTAGAAAGAAGCTTTCTCAGAAGTTGCTTTCTGATGTGTGAACACATAACACAGAGATTCACTTTTCTCTTCTTGTGGCAGTTTCCTAACACTGTTGTCGTGGATCCTGCCAACTGATATTTGGGAATTCATTGAGGGCTGCAGTGAAAAAGGAAATATCCTCAGATAGAAACTGGAAAGAAGCGTTCTGAGAAACTGCATCATGACATGTAGATGCAACACACAGAGTTACACTTTCCTTTTCATTCATATCTTTGATAAGATTCTTTTCTTGAAATCTGCATTGGGATATTTCTTAGCGCAAAGAAGCTGATGGTGACAAAGGAGATATTCTCAGATAAAAAATTGAAAGTAACTTTCTGAGAAACTTCTTTGTACCATGTGAATTCCTCTCACCGAGTTACAACTTTGTGTTCACGAAGCAGTTTGCTAACACTGTTGTCATGGAATCTGCAAAGTGATATTTGGGAGCTCATTGAGGGCTATGGGGAAAAAGGATATATCCTCAGATTAAAACTGGAAAGTAGCATTCTGAGAAGCTGCATTATGATGTGTGAATGCAACTCACAGAGTTACACTTTTCCCTTCAGAGGTCAATTTGCTAACATAGTTTTCTTGAAATCTGCAATTGGATATTTCTGAGCGCAATGAGGCTTACGGTGACAAAGGAAATATTCTTAGACAAAAAGTAGAAGGAAGCTTTCTTAGAAACTTCTTTGTGATGTGTCAATACATCTCACAGAGTTACACTTACGTTTCATGGAGTAGTTGAATAACACTGTCTTTGAGGAACCTGAGAAGTGCTACCTTGGATCACATTGAGGCCTACACTGTTACAGGAAATATCTTCAATTAAAAACGTGAAAGAAGCTTTGTGACAAACTTCTTTGTGATATGTGAATTCATCTCACAGAGTAACAACTTAGTCTACATGAAGCAGTTTGTTAACAGTGTTTTCGTGGAATCTGCAAAGTGACATTTGGGAGCGCATTGAGGCCTATGATGAAACCGGAAATATCCTCAGATACTAACTAGAAAGAAGATTTCTCAGAAGTTGCTTTCTGATGGTTGAATTCATAGCACAGAGATTCACTTTTCCCTTCTTGCAGCAGGTTCCTAACACTATTGTCGTGGATTAGGCCAAGTGATATATTAGAGCTCATTGAGGGCTGTGGTGAAAAAGGAAATATCCTCAGATAAAAACTAGAAAGAAGCGTTCTGAGAAACTGCCTTGTGACATGTGGATGAAACTCACAGAGTTACACTTTCCTTTTCATTGATCCATTGCTAAGACTCTCTTCTTGAAATCTGCTTTGGGATATCTCTTTGCGCAATGAAGCTGATGGTGAATAAGGAAATATCCTCAAAGAAAAACTAGAAAGTAGCTTTCTGAGAAACTTCTTTGTGACATGTGAATTCGTCTCACTGAGTTACAATTTTGTCTTCATGAAGCAGTTTGCTAATACTGTTGTTGTGGAATCTGCAAATGATATTTGGGAGCTCATTGATGGGTATTGTGAATAAGGAAATGTCCTTTGAGAAAAACTGGAATGAAGCTTTCTGAGAAACTGCTTTGTGATGCATGAATCCATTTCAAAGTGTTACACCACTGTTTCTTGTAGGAGTGTGCTAGCACTGACTTTGTGGAAGCTCAGAGTGATGTCTTGGATATCGTTGAATCCCATGGTGGATAATGAAATATCTTTACGCAAATCTGCAGAGAAGCCTTCTCAGAAACTTTTTTGTTGTGGGTGAATTCAGCTCACAGGGTTAGATGATTGTTTTTTTTTTTTTCCATTTTCTTTATATATTTATTTATTTTTTTATTATACTTTAAGTTCTAGGGTACATGTGCATAACGTGCAGGTTTGTTACATATGTATACTTGTGCCATGTTGGTGTGCTGCACCCATCAACTCGTCAGCACCCATCAATTCATCATTCATATCATGTATAACTCCCCAATACAATGATAGGCCCTCCCCATGATAGGCCCCAGTGTGTGATGTTCTCCTTCCCGAGTCCATGTGATGTCATGGTTCATTTCCCACCTATGAGTGAGAACATGTGGAGTTCGTTTTCTCTTCTTGTGATAGTTTGCTAAGAATGATGGTTTCCAGCTGCATCCATGTCCCTACAAAGGACGCAAACTCATCCTTTTTTATGGCTGCATAGTATTCCATGGTGTATATGTGCCACATTTTCTTAATCCAGTCTGTCACAGATGGACATTTGGGTTAATTCCAAGTCTTTGCTATTGTGAGTAGTGCCGCAATAAACATGCATGTGCATGTGTTTTGTAGTAGAATAATTTATAATCCTTTGGGTATATACCCAGTAGTGGGATGGCTGGGTCATATGGTACATCTAGTTCTAGATGCCTGAGGAATTGCCATACTGTTTTCCATAATGGTTGAACTAGTTTACAATCCCACCAACAGTGTAAAAGTGTTCCTATTTCTCCACATCCTCTCCAACACCTGTTGTTTCCTGATTTTTTAATGATTGCCATTCTAACTGGTGTGAGATGGTATCTCATTGTGGTTTTGATTTGCATTTCTCTGATGGCGAGCGATGATGAGCATGTTTTCATGTGTCTGTTGGCTGTATGAATGTCTTCTTTTGAGAAATGTCTGTTCATATCCTTTCCCCACTTTTGGATGGGGTTGTTTGTTTTTTTCTTCTATATTTGTTTGAGTTCTTTGTTGATTCTGGATATGAGCCCTTTGTCAGATGTGTAGATTGCAAAAATTTTCTCCCATTCTGTAGGTTGCCTGTTCACTCGGATGGTAGTCTCTTTTGCTGTGCAGAAGCTCTTTAGTTTAATTAGATCCCATTTGTCAATTTTGGCTATTGCTGCCATCGCTTTTGGTGTTTTAGACATGAAGTCCTTGCCCATGCCTATGTCCTGAATGGTACTACCTAGATTTTCTTCTAGGGTTTTTATGGTATTAGGTCTAACATTTAAGTCTCTAATCCATCTTGAATTAATCTTTGTATAAGGAGTAAGGAAAGGATCCAGTTACAGCTTTCTACTTATGGCTAGCCAATTTTCCCAGCACCATTTATTAAATAGGAAATCCTTTCCCCATTTCTTGTTTTTGTCAGGTTTGTCAAAGATCAGATGGCTGTAGATGTGTGGTATTATTTCTGAGGACTCTGTTCTGTTCCATTGGTATATATCTTTGTTTTGGTACCAGTACCACGCTGTATTGGTTACTGTAGCCTTGTCGCATAGTTTGAAGTCAGGTAGCGTGACTCCTCCAGCTTTGTCCTTTTGACTTAGGATTGTCTTGGCAATGCGGGATCTTTTTTGGTTCCATATGAAATTTAAAGCAGTTTTCCAATTCTGTGAAGAAACTCATTGGTAGCTTGATGGGGATGGCATTGAATCTATAAATAACCTTGGGCAGTATGGCCAATTTCACGATATTGATTCTTCCTGTCCATGAGCATGGTATGATCTTCCATTTGTTTGTGTCCTCTTTTATTTCAATGAGCAGTGGTTTGTAGTTTTCCTTGAAGAGGTCCTTTATATCCTTTGTAAGTTGGATTCCTGGGTATTTTATTCTCTTTGAAGCAATTGTGAATGAAATAAGAATGCTTGTGATTTTTCCACATTAATTTTGTATCCTGAGACTTTGCTGAAGTTGCTTATCAGCTTAATGAGATTTTGGGCTGAGACATGGGGTTTTCTAAATATACAATCATGTCATCTGCAAACAGGGACAATTTGACTTCTTCTTTTCCTAACTGAATACCCTTTAATTCTTTCTCTTGCCTGATTGCCCTAGCCAGAACTTCCAACACTATGTTGAATAGGATTGGTGAGAGAGGGCATCCCTGTCTTGTATCAGTTTTCAAAGGGAATTTTTCCAGTTTTGGCCCATTCAGTATGATATTAGCTGTGGTTTTTCATAAATAGCTCTTATTGTTTTGAGATACATTCCATCAATACCGAATTTATTGAGCATTTTTAGCATGAAGGGCTGTTGAATTTTGTCAAATGCCTTTTCTGCATCTATTGAGATAATCATGTGGTTCTTGTCTTTGGTTCTGTTTACATGCCAGATTACGTTTATTGATTTGCGAATGTTGAACCAGCCTTGCATCCCAGGGATGAAGCCCACTTGATCATGCTGGATAAGCTTTTGGATGTGCTGCTGAATCCGGTTTGCCAGTATTGTATTGAGGATTTTTGCATCGATGTTCATCAGGGAGATTGGTCTAAAATTCTCTTTTTTTGTTGTGTCTCTGCCAGGCTTTGGTATCAGGATGATGTTGGTCATATAAAATGAGTTAGTGAGGATTTCCTCTTTTTCTATTGATTGGAATAGTTTCAGAAGGAATGGTACCAGCTCCTCCTTGTACCTCCGGTAGAATTCAGCTGTGAATCCATCTGGTCCTGGACTTCTTTTGGTGGGTAGGCTATTAATTGTTGCCCCAGTTTCAGAGCCTGCTATTGGTCTATTCAGGGATTCAACTTCTTCCTTGCTTAGTCTTGGGAGAGTGTAAGTGTCCAGGAAATTATCCATTTCTTCTAGATTTTCTAGTTGATTTGTGTAGAGGTGTTTATAGTATTCTCTGATGGTAGTTTGATTTTTTGGAGGGTTTTTTGTGTCTCTATCTCCTTCAGTTCTTCTCTGATCTTAGTTATTTCTTGCCTTCTGGTAGCTTTTGAGTGTGTTTGCTCTTTCAGAGGCTTGTTAACAGTGTTTTCACAGGAACTGCAATAAGACACACGGTGGCGCTGCAAGACCAAAAATAAGCTCAGCTCAAAGAAGAAAGAAACTTTCTGAGAAACTGCTGTGTGATGTGTGAAATCAACTCACTGAGTTACTTCTGTGTTTCTTGGAGCCGTTGGCTAGCCCTGTTTTTGTGGACTCTGAGAACTGATATTTCGGATCACTTTGAAGACTACAGGGCCAAAATAAATGGTCTCCTTTAAAAATGAGAAAGAAGCTTTCTGAGAAACTTCAATGTGATCTGTGAATTCATTTCACAGAGTTACACCATTCTCCTCATGAGGCTGTTCGCTAAGACTGTTCTCTTGGAATTTGCAAAGTGATATTTGGGAACCCAGTGAGGGTTATGGTGGAAAAGAAAATCACCTCATATTACAACTGGAAGGAAGCGTTGCAAGAAACTTCATTGTGATTTGTGAATACAACTCACAGAGTTACACTTTCCTTTTCATTGATCCGTTTGCTAACACTCTTTTCTTGCAATGTGAATTGGGTTATTGCTTAGTGCAATGAAGCTGACAGAGACAAAGGAAATATCCTCAAATAAACACTAGAAAGTCGCTTTTGAGAAACTTCTTTGTGATGTGTGAATTCATCTCACCGAGTTACAACTTTGTCTTCACGAAGTTGTTTGCCAACACTGTTTTCGTGGAATCTGCAAAGCGATATTTGGGAGCGCAAGGAGGCCCATGGTGAAAACGGGAAATACCTCAGATAAAATCTAGAAAGAAGCTTTCTGAGAAATTGCTTTGTGATTTGTGAATTCATCCCAAAGACATTCACCTTTCCGTTCTTGTAGCAGTTTGCTAACAGTGTTTTCGTGGAATCTGCAAAGAGACATTTGAGAGCGCATTGACGCCTATGGTGAAAACGATAATATCCTCAGATAGTAACTAGAAAGAAGCTTTTTCAGAAGTTGCTTTCTGCAGTGTGAATTCATAACACAGAGATTCACTTTTCCCTTCTTGCAGCAGGTTCCTAACACTATTGTTGTGGATTATGCCAAGTGATATTTGGGAGCTCATTGAGGGCTGGGGTGAAAAAGGAAATATCCTGAAATAAAAACTGGAAAGAAGCGTTCTGATAAACTGCCTTGTGACATGTGGATGCTACTCACAGAATTACACTTTCCTTTTCATTGATCCCTTGCTAAGACTCTTTTCTTGAAAACTGCATTGGGATATCTCTTAGTGCAATGAAGCTGACGGTGACAAAGGAAATATCCTCAGAGAAATACTACAAAGTAGCTTTCTGAGAAACTCCTTTGTAACATGTGACTTCATCTCACCGAGTAACAACTTTGCCTTCAGGAAGCAGTTTGCTAACACTGTTGTGGAATCTGCAAAGTGACATTTGGGAGCTTATTTGGGCTATGGTGAAAAAGGAAATATCCTCAGATTAAAACTGGAAAGAAGCGTTCTGAGAAACTGCAATATGATATGTGAATGCAACTCACAGAGTTACACTTTACTCTTCAGAGATGAGTTTGCTAACACAGTTTTCTTGAAATCTGCAATTGGATACTTAAGAGCACAATGAGGTTTCCAGTGACATAGGAAGTATCCTCAGACAAAAACTACAAAGAAGCTTTCTTAGAAACTTCTTTGTGTTGTGTCAGTTCATCTCACAGAGTTACACTTACGTTTCATGGAGCAGTCAGTTAACACTGTCTTTGAGGAACCTGAGAAGTGCTACATTGGAACTCATTGAGACATGCGCTGTTACAGGTAATATCCTCAATTAAAGACATGAAAGAAGCTTTTTGACAAACTTCTTCGTGATATGTGAATTCATCTCACAGAATAAAAACTTAGTTTTCATGAAACAGTTTTCTAACAGTTTTTTCGTAGAATCTGCAAAGTAATATTTGAGAGCTCATTGAGGCCTATGGTGAAAATGGAAATACCCTCAGATAATAACTAGAAAGAAGCTTTCTCAAAATTTGCTTTCTGATGTGTGAATTCATAACACAGAGATTCAATTTTCCCTTCTTGCAGCAGGTTCCTAACACTGTTGTCGTGGATCCTGTCAACTGATATTTGGGAGCTCATTGAAGGCTGTGGTGTAAAAGGAAATATCCTCAGATAAAAACTGGAAAGAGGCATTTTGAGAAACTGCATCGTGACATGTGGATGCAACTCACAGAGTTACACATTCCTTTTCATTGATCACTTTGCCACGACACTTTTCTTGAAATCTGCATGGAGATATCTCTTAGCGCAATGAAGCTGACAGTGACAAATGAAATATCCTCAGAGAAAAAGTAGAAAGTAGCTTTCTCAGAAACTTTTTTGAGACATGTGAATTCATCTCACCGAGTTACAACTTTGTCTTCATGAAGCAATTTGCTAACACTGTAGTCATGGAATCTGCAAAGTGATATTTGAGAGCTCATTCAGGGCTATGGTAAAAAAGGAATTATCCCCAGATTAAAACTGCAAAGAAGCGTTCTGAGAAACTGCATTATGATGTGTGAATGCAACTCACAGAGTTACACTTTTCTCTTCAGAGTTCAGTTTGCTAACACAGTTTTCTTCAAATCTTCAATTGGATTCTTCTGAGCGCAATGAGGCTTTCACTGGCAATGGAAATATCCTCCGAGAAAAACTATGAAGAAGCTTTCATAGAAACTTCTTTGTGATATGTCAATGCATCTCACAGAGTTACACATCCGTTTCATGGAGCAGTCGATTAACACTTTAAGGAACCTGAGAAGTGCCACCTTGAATCGCATTGAGACCTACGCTGTTAAAGGAAATATCCTCAATTAAAAACGTGAAAGAAGCTTTGTGACAGACTTCTTTGTGATATGTGAATTCATCTCACAGTGTAACAACTTAGTCTTCATGAAGCGGTTTGCAAACAGTGTTTTCGTCTAATTTGCAAAGTGATATTTGGGAACGCATTGGGGCCCGTGGTGAAAACGATAATATCCTCAGATAATAACTAGAAAGAAACTTTCTATGAAGTTGCTTCCTCATGTGTGAATTCATAACACAGAGATTCACTTTTCACTTCTTGGAGCAGGTTCCTAACACTGTTGTCCTGGATTCTGTCAAGTGATATTTGAGAGCTCATTGAGGCCTGGGGTGAAAAAGGAAATATCCTGAGATAAAAATTGGAAAGAAGCGATCTGAGAAACTGCCTCGTGACATGTTGATGCAACTCACAGAGTTACACTTTCCTTTTCATTGATCCATTGCTAAGCCGCTTTTCTTGAAATATGCATTGGGATATCTCTTAGCACAAGGAAGCTGACGTTGTCAAAGGAGAGACACTCAGATGGAAACTAGAAAGTAGCTTTCTGAGAAACTCCTTTGTGACATGTGAATTCATCTCACTGAGTTACAACTTTGTCTTCACGAAGCAGTTTGCTAACACTGTTGTGGGATCAGAAAAGTGATATTTGGGAGCTCATTGAGGGCTATGGTGAAAAAGGAATTATCCTCAGATTAAAACTGGAAAGAAGCGTTCTGAGAAACCGCAATATGATGTGTGAATGCACCTCACAGAGATACACTTTTCTCTTCAGAGATCAGTTTGCTAACACAGTTTTCTTGAAATCTGCAATTGGATACTTCTGAGCGTAATGAGGCTTCCAGTGACAAAGGAAATATCCTCAGACAAAAACTACAAAGAAACATTCTTAGAAACTTCTTTGTGATGTGTCAATTCATCTCACAGAGTTACACTTACGTTTCTTGGAGCAGTCAATTAACACTGCCTTTGGGGAACCTGAGAACTGCTACCTTGCATCGCATTGAGGCCTACGCTCTTATAGGAAATATCCCCAATTAAAAACGTGAAAGAAGCTCTGTGCAAACTTCTTTGTGATATGTGAATTCATCTCACAGAGTAACAATTTAGTCATCATTAAGCAGTTTGCTAACAGTGTTTTCGTGGAATTTGCAAAGTCATATTTGGAAATGCATTCAGGCCTATGGTGAAAACGGAAATATCCTCAGATAAAAACTGGAAAGAAGCGTTCTGAGAAACTGCATCATGACATACGGATGCAACTCACAGAGTTACACTTTCTTTTTCATTGATCCCTTCCTAAGAGTCTTTTCTTGAAATCTGCATTGGGATATCTCTCAGCGCAATGAAGCTGAAGGTGACAAAGGAAATATCCTCAGATGAAAAATAGAAGGAAGCTTTCTTAGAAACTTCTTGGTGATGTGTGAATTTATCTCACAGAGTTACACTTTTGTTTCATGGAGCACTCCATTAACACTGTCTCTGAGAAACCTGAAAAGGGCTACTTTGGATCACATTGAGGTCAACGCTGATAAAGGAAATATCATCAGTTGAAGACGTGAAAGAAGCTTTTTGAGAAACTTCTTTGTGACCTGTGAATTCATCTCACAGAGTTCCAACTTAGTCTTCAGGAAGCATTTTGCTCTTTTCGTGGAATCTGCACAGTGATATTTTGGAGCCCATTGGGGCCCATGATGAAAAAGGAAATATCCTCAGGTAATAACTGGAGAGGAGCTTTCTGAGAAATTGCTTTCTGCTGTGTGACATCATCACACAGAGTTCCACCCCTCCCTGCTTGGAACAGTTTTCTATCACTGTTGTTGTGGATTCTGCAAAGTGATATTTGGGAGCTTATTGAAGGCTATGCTGAAAAAGGAAATATCCTCAGGTAAAAACTGAAAAGAAGCTTTCTGAGAAACTGCATTGAGATTTGTGAATGCAACTCACAGAGTTACACGTTTCTCTTCAGTGATCAGTTTGCTAACACAGTTTTCTTGAAATCTGCAATGGGATACTTCTTAGCGCAATGAAGCTTATGGTGACAAAGGAAATTTCCTCACATGAAAACTAGAAAGAAGGTTTCTTAGAAACTTCTTGGTGATGTGTGAATTCATCTCATAGAGTTACATTTATGCTTCATGGAGCAGTCCATTAACAATGTCTTTGAGGAAACTGAGAAGGGCTAATTTGTCTCGCATTGAGACCTATGCTGATAAAGGAAATATTATCAGTTCAAAACGTGAAAGAAGCTTTTGAGGAACTTCTTTGTGATCTGTGAATTCATCTCACAGAGTTACAACTTAGTCCTCAGGAAGCAGTTTGCTAACACTCTTTTCGTGGAACCTGCAGAGTGATATTTGGGAGCCCATTGAGGCCCATGGTGAAAAAGGAAATCTCCTCAGACAATAACTAGAGAGAAGCTTTCTGAGAGATTGCTTTCTGATGTGTGACTTCATCACTCAGGGTTTCACACGTCCTTTCTTGGAACAGTTTGCTAACAGTGTTGTCGTGGATTCTACAAAGTGATATGTGGGAGCTCATTGAGGGCTATGGTGAAAAAGGAAATATCCTCAGGTGAAAACTGGAAAGAAGCCTTCTGAGAAACTACATTGCGATGTGTGAATTCAATTCACAGAGTTACACGTTTCTCTTCAGTGATCAGTTTGCTAACACAGTTTTCTTGAAATCTGCAATGGGATACTTCTTAGCGCAATGAAGCTTACAGTGAAAAAGGAATATCCTCAGATCAAAACTAGAAAGAAGCTTTCTTAGAAACTTCTTGGTGATGTGTGAATTCATCTCACAGAGTTAAACGTAAATTTCGTGGAGCAGCCCATTAACATTGTCTTTGAGGAATCTGCAAATGGCTACTTTGTATCGCATTGAGGCCTACGCTGATAAAGGAAATATCTTCTGTTCAAAACGTGAAAGAAGCTATCTGAGAAACTTCTTTTTGATCTGTGAATTCATCTCACAGAGTTACAATTTGGTCCTCAGGAAGCAATTTGCTAACACTCTTTTCGTGGAATCTGCAAAGTGATATTTGGGAGCCCATTGGGGCCCATGGTGAAAAAGGAAATATCCTCATATAATAACTAGAGAGAAGCTTTCTGAGAGACTGCTTTCTGATGTGTGACTTTATCACACAGAGTTCCACGCTTTCCTCCTTGGAACAGTTTCCTAACACTGGTGTCGTGGATTCTTCAAAGTGATATTTGGTAGCTTATTGAGGGCAATGGTGAAAATGGAAATATCTTCAGATAAAACCTAGAAAGAAACCTTCAGTGAAACTGCATTGCGATGTGAGAATGCAACTCACAGAGTTACAAGTTTCTCTTCAGTGATCAGTTTGCTAACACAGATTTCTTGAAATCTGCAATGGGATACTTCTTAGCGCAAAGAAGCTTACGGTGAAAAAGGAATATCCTCAGATCAAAACCAGAAAGAAGCTTTCTTAGAAACTTCTTAGTGATGTGTGAATTCATCTGACAGAGTTACACGTTAATTTCGTGGAGCAGTCCATTAACACTGTCTTTGAGGAACCTGAAAAGGGCTCCTTTGATCGCATTGAGGCCTACGCTGAGAAAGGAAATATCATCAGTTCAAAACGTGAAAGAAACTTTCTGAGAAACTTCTTTGTGATATGTGAATTCATCTCACAGAGTTACAACTTAGTCTTCCGGAAGCAGTTTGCTAACACTCTTTTTGTGGAATCTGCAAAGTGATATTTGGGAGCCCATTGGGGCCCATGGTGAAAAAGAAAATATCCTAAGGTAATAACTAGAGAGAAGCTTTCTGAGAGTTTGCTTTCTGATGTCTGACTTCATCAAAAAGAGTTCCACCCTTCCCTTCTTGGAACAGTTTGCTAACACTGTTGTCGTGGATTCTTCAAAGTGATATTTGGGACCTCTGAAACTGCTCTGTGTCACGTGAATTCTCCTATCACAGTTAAACTACTCTTTTTATTGTGCAGTATTATAACACTGTTTTCGTTTAGTCTGCGATGGGGTATTCACGAGCGCTTTGTGCCTTACAGTGAGAAAGGAAACCTTTTCAGGTAGAAACTGGAGAGAATCTTTCTGAGCAGCTGCTTTGTGACATGTGCATTCGACTCACAGAAATATACCCCTCTTCCCCTAGAGGATTTCGGAATCCCTTTTCGAGAAAACACTACCAGGAGATATTCAGGAGTATAGTGATGAGTAATGTGAAACAGGAAATATCCTCAGACAAAAACTGGAAATTATATTTCTTTGAAAATACTTTGTGTTAGATATATTTATGTGTGTCACATAGTTAAAAGTTTAAATAGGCCAGGCGTGGTGGCTTAAGACTGTAATCCAAGCACTTTGGGAGGCCGAGACGGGTGAATCAAGAGGTCAGGAGATCAAGACCATCCTGGCTACCCTGGTGAAACCCCATCTCTACTAAAAATACAAAAAACTATCTGGGCGAGGTGGCAGGCGCCTGTACTCCCAGCTACTCCAGAAGCTGAGGCAGGAGAATGGCAAGAACCCGGGAGGCAGACCTTGCCGTGAGCTGAGATCTGGGCACTGCACTCCAGCCCAGGCGACAGAGCAAGACCCCATCTCAAAAAAAAAAAAAAAAAAAAAAAAAAAAAAAAAAAAACGTTAATTATATTACACAGTGTCGAACCTCCATCATGCACAGATCCATGAAGGGATGATCGGGAGCACATTCAGACCTACAGTGAAAGAGGAGTTATCATCAGATAAAAACTGGATAGAAGCTTTCTGAGAATCTACTTTGTGATGTATGCATTCCACTCAGGGAGATATAACTGTTTTCTCACAAGGCAGTGTTTGAACACTGTTCCTGTAAAACCGCAGAAATGATATTTCAGAACGCATTGAGGACTATGGAGAATAGTGAAATATACTGAAATAAAATCGAGGAAGAAACTTTCCAAGAATCTGCTCTTGGATATGGGAAATCACTTCACAGAGTTAATGCGTACTCTATGTTACCTAGTTTCGAAACTCTGTCTTTGAAGAATCAGTGAAGGGGTATTTATTGATGCTTGGTTGCTTGTGGTGAGCGAGGAAACGTCTTCCGGTGAAACCTGCAGAGTTACGTTCTGAGCAACTGCTTTGCTATGTGGGTATTCGTCGCCTACAGGTAAACCATTCATTGGATTAAGCAGCTTGGAATCACTGTTTTTGTGGAAAAGGAGGAAGCACATTTGGGAAGGATCCTAGGAATATGGAGAAAGAAATATCCTCAGGTAAAATCCAGTTTCTGTGAAACTGCTCTCTGTTGTCTAAATTCCTCTCACTCAGATAAGCCTCTCTTTTCATTGAGCAGTTTTCTAGCCCTGTGTGTGTTTAGCATGTGATGGGATATTTGTAAGCACTTTGAGACTAACAGTGAAAAAGTAAATATGTTCAGAACGAAACTGGAGAGGAGCTTTCCAAAAAAATGCTTTGTGACTTGTGCATTCCAGTCACAGTGTTATACCTCTCTTCTCATACAGAGTCGGGGAAACCCTTTTGGAGAAACAGGTACCAAGTGATATTCAGGAGCATGGAGATGCCGATGGTGAAAAGTGAAATAGCCTCAGACAAAAACTGGAAAGAAGCTTTCCAGGAAACTACTCTGTGATATGTGTAAACATCTCACATAGAAAAATCTTTCCTTACATTACGCAGCTTGGAAACTGTCATGGATGGATCCACAAAGGGAACTTCTGGAGCACTTTCTGGACTATGGTGAGAATGGAAATATCTTCAGATAAAAACTGGAAAGAAGCTTTCTGTGAATCTGCTATTTGATATGTTTTTTCATCTCACATAGGTGAAGGTTTTTTTACATTATGCAGATTGGATACTCCCTCATGGATGGATCCACTAAAGGATATTTGAGAACACATTCAGGCCTATGTTGAAATAGAAAATATAGTCAGATAAAAAACTGGAGAGAAGCTTTCTGAGAAACTGCTCCATGATGTGTGTATTCCACTCAGGGAGTTATAACTTTCTTCTCATAAGGCACAGTTTGAACACATTTCCTGTAAAACCAAAAGAGTGATATTCGGAGCACATTGAAAAATATGGCAAAAAGTGAAATGTCCTCCAATAGAAAACGAAGAGAAGCACTCGAAAAAGCTGCTCTCTGGCAGGTCAACACTTTTCACAGTGTTAAAGCTTACTCTACGTTTCCCATATTGAAAGTCGGTGTTTTAGGGTTCTGCAAAGTGATAGTAAGTGGGGAAAGGACGCCTGTGTGAGGCAAGGAAATGTTTTCCATTGAAAATTGGAGAGAAGCTTTCTGCACAACTCTCTTGTGATGTTTGTATTCATCTAATAGAGTTAAATCATTCTTTGGCTCAAGCAGTTTGAAATCACTGTTCAAGTGGAATCTGAGAAAGGTCATTTGGAAACGCTCTTTAGAATGTCCTGAAAAACAAATAATCTCAGAGAGAAACCAGAAGGAAGCTTTCTGTGAAACTGCTCTGTGTCACGTGAATTCCACTCACACAGTTAAGATTCTCTTTTCATTGAGCTGTATCAAAACTGTTTTTGAATAGTCTGCAAAGGGATATTCTGGAGGGATTTGAGGCTTATGGTGAGAAAGGAAATGTCTTCAGACAGAAACTGGAGAGAAGCTTTCTGAGGAGCTGTTTTGTGACATGTGCATTCCACTCAGAGAAATCTACCTTTCTTCTCCTAGAGGATTCTGGAATCCCTTTTGGAGAAAAAGCTATCAAGAGATATTCAGGAGTATAGCGATGACTGTGGTGAAAAAGGAAATATCCTCAGACAAAAACTGGAAAGAAGATTTTGGTGAAACTGCTTTGTGTTAGATATATTTATTTATCTCGCATAGTGAAAACTTTAATTATATTACGCAGTTTGGAAACTGCGTCATGCACAGTTCCGCGAAGGGACATTCGGGAGCACATTCAGGCCTGCGATGAAAGAGGAGATATCTTTTGATAAAAACGGGATTGAAGTTTCTGAGGAACTACTTTGTGATGTATGCATTCCACTCAGGGAGTTATACCTCTTTTCTCACAAGGCAGTGTTTCAACACTAATCCTGTGAAACCGAAAAATTGATATTTCAGAAGGCTTTGAGGAGTATGGCGAATAGTAAAATATACTGAAATAAATTCGAGGTAGAAGCATTCCAAAAATCGGCTCTCTGATATGTCCCTTCACTTCACAGTGTTCATGCTTACTCTATGTTGCCCAATTTCGAAACTCTGTCTTTGAAGTATCTGTGAAGGGATATTTAGTGATGCTCGGTGGCTTGTGATGAGCGAGGAAACGTCTTCCGATGAAAAATGCAGAGAAACGTTCTGAGCAACTGCTTTGTGATGTGTGTATTCGTCTCATAGCATTAAAACTTTCTTTGGAATGAGCAGCTTGAAATCACTGTTTTTGTGGAATCTCAGGAAGGACATTTGGGAACGATCCTTAGAGTATGGAGAAAGAAATATCCTCAGGTAAAATCCAGAAGGAAGCTTTCTGTGAAACTGCTCTGTACCGTCTTAATTTCTCTCACTCTGACAAGCATCTCTTTTCATGAAATAGTTTTCTAGCCCTGTGTATGTTTAGCATGTGATGGGATATTCGGGAGCACTTTGAGGCTAACAGTGAAAAAGGAAATATGTTCAGACCGAAAATGGAGAGAAGCTTTCTGAGGAACTGCTTTGTGACGTGTGCATTCCAGTCACAGTGTTATACCTCTCTTCTCATACAGCGTCAGGGAAACCCTTTTGGAGTAACAGGGAGCAAGTGATATTCATGAGCATGTTGATGCCGATGGTGAAAAGGGAAATAGCCTCAGACACAAACTGGAAAGAAGGCTTCCAGGAAACTACTCTGTGATATGTGTAATCATCACATATAGATAAAGCTTTCTTTACATTACGCAGCTTGGAAACTGTTATGGATGGATCCACGAAGGGACCTTCGAGAGCACATTCTGCACTATGGTAAAAAATGGAACTATCTTCAGAAAAAAACTGGAAAGAAGCTTTCTATAAATCTCCTTTTTGCAGTGTTTAACTATCTCACATACCTGAAGCTTTCTTTACATTGCACAGCTGGGAAACTCCCTCGTGGATGCATCCACGATGGGATATTTGGGATCACATTCGTCCCTACTGTGAAATAGGAAATATAGTCAGATAAAAACTGGAGAGAAGTTTTCTCAGAAACTGCTTGGTGATTTCTGCATTCCACTCAGGCAGCTTAACTTTCTTCTCATAAGGCACAGTTTGAAGTCTATTCCTGTAAAACCAAAAGAGTGATATTCGGAGCACATTGAAGACTATGGCAAAAAGTCAAATGTCGCCCAATAAAAAACACAAAGAAGCACTCGAAAAATCTGCTCTCTGACATATCCTTTCTTTTCACAGGGTTAAAGCATCCTCTTTATTCCTCAGTTTGATAGATGGACTTTGAGGTTCCTACAAAGGGATATTAAGTGGCAATCTTAATCCTGTGTCGAGCAAGGAAATGTGTTCCATTGAAAATCGGAGAGAATCTTTCCGTGCAACTGTTTTGTGATGTTTGTATTCATCTCACAGCGTTATATGATTGTTTGGATTGAGCAGATAGAAATCACTGTTTCTATGGAATCTGAGAAAGGACATCTGGAAACACTCTTTAGAATATCCTGAAAAAGAATTAACCTCAGAGAAAACCATAAGGAAGCTTTCTGTGAAACTCCTCTGTGTCACGTGAATTCTGCTCACACAGTTAACCTTCTCTTCTCATAGAGCAGTATCATAACACTGTTTTTGTCTAGACTGCAAAGGGTTATTCTGGAACCCTTTGAGGCTTACGGTGAGAAAAAAAAACGTCTTTAAATAGAAACTGGAGAGAAGCTTTCTGAGGAACTGCATTGTGACATGTGCGTTCCACTCACAGAAATATACCCTTCTTCCCATATAGCATTCCAGAATCCCTTTTGGAGAAAAAGCTACCAAGAGACATTCGAGAGTATAGGGAGGGCTATGGTGGAAAAGAAAATGTCCTCAGAGAAAAACTGGAAAGAAAATTTCTGTGAAACTCCTTTGTGTTAGATGTATTTATTCATCTTGCATAGTTAAAACTTTTCTTATGTTACGCATTTTCGAAACTCCTTAAGGGACAAATCCGCGAAGGGACATTCTGGAGCACATTCAGGCCTATGGTGAAAGAGGAGATATCTTCAGATAAAAACTGGATAGAAGCTTTCTGAGAAACTACTTTGTGATGTATTCATTCCACTAAGGGAGTGATACCTCTTTTTGCACAAGGCAGTGTTTGAACACTGTACTTGTGAAACTGAAACAGTGATATTTTGGTTCACATTGAGGACTATGTTGAATAGTGAAATAGGTTGAAATAAAATCGAGGAAGAAGCATTCCAAGAATCTGCTCTATGATATGTGCATTCACTTCACAGTGTTAATGCTTACTCTATGTTGCCGAGTTTCAAAACCCTGTTTTTGAAGAATCTGTGAAAGGATACTTAGTGACGCCCGGAAGGTTGTGGTGAGCAATAAAATGGCAGAGAGACGTTCTGAGCAACTGCTTTGCAATGTGTGTATTCATCTCATAGCGTTAAACCCTTCTTTGGATTGAGCAGCTTGAAATCACTGTTTTTGTGGAATCTGAGGAAGGACATTTGGAAATGATCCTTGGAATATGGAGAAAGAAATATCCTCAGGTAAAATCCAGAAGGAAGCTTTCTGTGAAACTGCTCTGTGTCATCTTATTTCTTCTCAGTCAGATAAGCTTCTCTCTCATTGACGAGATTTGTAGCCCTGTGTGTGTTTAGCGTGTGATGGGATATTCGGAAGCACTTTGAGGCTAATGGTGAAAAAGGGAATATGTTCAGACCGAAACTTGAGAGAAGCTTTCTGGGGAACTGCTTTGTGACGTGTGAATTGCAGTCACAGTGTTATATCTCTCTTCTCATACAGGGCCAGGGAAACCCTTTTGGAGAAACAGGTACCAAGTGATATTTGGGAGCATGTTGATGCTGATGGTGAAAAGGGAAATGGCCTCAGACAAAAACTGGAAAGAAACTTTCCAGGAAACTACTCTGTGATATGTGTAATCATCTCACATAGAAAAAGCTTTCCTTACATTATGCAGCTTGGAAACTTTCATGGACGGATCCACGAAGGGACCTTCTGGAGCACTTTCTGGACTATGGTGAGAAAGGGAATATCTTCAGATAAACACTGGAAAGAAGCTTTCTGTGTATCTGCTATTTGTTACGTTTCTTCATCTCACATAGATGAAGCTTTCTTTACATTATGCAGCTTGGATATTCCCTCGTGGATGGATACGTGAAAGGATATTTGAGAACACATTCGGGCTTATGGTGAAATAGGAAATATACTCAGATATAAACTGAAGAGAAGCTTTCCGAGAAACTGCTCCGTGATGTGTGTATTTCAAACAGGGAATTATAACTTTCTTCTAATAAGGCACAGTTTGAGCACCCTTCCTATAAAACCAAAAGAGTAATATTGGGGGCACATTGAAGACTAGGGCAAAAAGTGAAATGTCGTCCAATAAAAAAAAAGAGAGAAGCATTTGAAAAAACTGCTCTCTATCAGGTCCATACTTTTCACAGTGTTAAAGCTTACTCTTCATTTCCCAGTTTGAAAGTCGGTGTTTGAGTGTTCTGCAAACGATAGTAAGTGGCGACCGGAGGCCTGTGTGAGGCAAGGAAATGTCTTCCATCGAAAATCGGAGAGAGGCTTTCTGCACAACTCTCTTGTGATTTTTATATTCATCTCATTGCATTAAATCATTCTTTGGATTGAGCAGTTTGAAATCACTGTTTCTGTGGAATCTTAGAAGGGACATTTGGAAACGCTCTTTAGAATATCCTGAAAAAGAAATAACCTCAGAGAGAACCACAAGGAAGCTTTCTGTGAACCTGCTCTGTGTCACGTGAATTCCGCTCACACAGTTAAGCTTCTCTTTTCATTGAGCTGTAGCATGATACTGTTTTTGCTTAGTCTGGGAATGGATGCTTTCGAGGGCTTTGACACTTATGGTGAGAAAGAAAACGTCTTCATATAGAAACTCGAGAGAAGCTTTCTGAGCATCTGCTTTGCGATGTGTGCATTCCACTCACGGAAATATACCTTTCTTCTGGCGTTTTAGACATGAAGTCCTTGCCCATCCCTATGTCCTGAATGATACTACCTAGGTTTTCTTCTAGGGTTTTTATGGTATTAGGTCTAACATGTAAGTGTCTAATACATCTTGAATTTATTTTCGTATAAGGAGTAAGGAAAGCATCCATTTTCAGCTTTCTACTTACGGCTAGCCAATTTTCCCAGAACCATTTATTACATTGGGAATCCTTTCCACATTTCTTGTTTCTCTCAGGTTTGTCAAAGATCAGATGGATGTAGATGTGTGGTATTATTTCTGAGGACTCTGTTCTGTTCCATTCGTCTATATTGCTGTTTTGGTACCAGTACCATGCTGTTTGGGTTACTGTAGCCTTGTAGTATAATTTGAAGTCAGGTAGCGTGATCCTTCCGGCCTTGTTCTAAATCATGCTGCTATAAAGACACATGCTCACGTATGTTTATTGCGGCATTATTCACTATAGCAAAGACTTGGAATCAACCCAAATGTCCATAATTGACAGACTGGATTAGGAAAATATGGCACATATACACCATGGAATACTATGCAGCCATAAAAAGGATGAATTTGCATCATTTGTAGGGACATGGATGGAGCTGGTTACCATCATACTTAGTGAACCATCACAAGAACAGAAAACCAAACACTGCATGTTCTCACTCATAGGTGGGAACTGAACAATGAGATCACTTGGACTCGGGAAGGGGAACATCACTCATCGGGGCCTATCATGGGAAGGAAGGTGGGGGGAGGGATTGCACTGGGAGTTGTAACTGATATAAATGACAAATTGATGGGTGCTGACAAGTTGATGGGTGAAACACAACAACGTGGCACAGGTATACAAATGTAACAAACCTGCACATTGTGCACATGTACCCTAGAACTTAATGTATAATAATAAAAAAATGAAAAAAAAAAGAAATATACCTTTCTTCTTCTAAAGGATTCTGGAATCTCTTTTGGAGAAAAAGCTACCAAGAGACATTCGGGAGTATAGCGATGAGTATGGTGAAAAAGGAAATATCCTCAGACAAAAACCAAAAAGAAGATTTCAGTGAAACTGCTTTGTGTTAGATATATTTATTCATCTTGCATGATAAAAACTTTAATTATATTACACAGTTTGGAAACTCCGTCATGCACAGATCCACGAAGGGACATTCGGGAGCAGAATCAGGTCTACGGTGAAAGAGGAGATATCTTCAGATAAAAGCTGGATTGAAGCTTTCTGAGAAACTACTTTGTGATGTATGCTTTCCACTGAGGGTGTTATACCTCTTTTCTCACAAGGCAGTGTTTGAACACTGATCCTGTGAAACCGAAAAATGGATATTTCGGAACATATTGAGGACAATGTCGAATAGTGAAATGTACTGAAATAAATTCGAGGAAGAAGCGTTTCAAGAATCTGTACTCTAATATGTGCCTTCACTTCACAGAGTTAATGCTTACTCTATGTTGCCCAGTTTCGAAACTCTGTCGTTAAAGAATCTGGGAAGGGATATTTAGAGACGCCCAGAGGCTTGAGGTGAGTGAGGAAACATCTTCTGATGAAACCTGCAGAGAAACGTTCTGAGCAACTGCTTTGTGATGTGTGTATTCGTCACCTAAAATTGAACCATTCTCTGTATTGAACAGCTTGAAATCCCTGTTTTTGTGGAATCTGAGGAAGGACATTTGGGAATGATCCTTAGAATATGGAGAAAGATGTATCCTCATGTAATATCCAGAAGGAAGCTTTCTGTGAAACTGCTGTGTTTCGTCTTAATTCCTGTCACTCAGTTAAGCTTCTCTTTTCATTGCAAGATTTTCTACCCCTGCTTATGTTTAGCGTGTGATGGGATATTCGGGAGCACTTTGAGGCTAATGGTGAAAAAAGAAATATGTTCAGACTGAAACTGGAGAGAAACTTTCAAAGGAACTGGTTTGTGATGTGTACATTCCAGTCATGCTGTTATACGTCTCGTCTCATACAGCATCGAGGAAATCCTTTTGGAGAAACAGGTACCAAGTGATATTCAGAAGCATGTTGATGCCAATGGTGAAAAGGGAAATACCCTCCAACAAAACCTGGAAAGAAGCTTTCTCGGAAACTGTTCTGTGATATCTGTAATCATCTCACATAGGTAAAGCTTTCTTTATATTATGGAGCTTTGAAACTGTCATGGACGGATCCATGAAGGGACCTTCAGGAGCACATTCTGGACTATGGTGAAAAAGGAAATCTCTTCAAAGAAAAACTGGAAAGAAGCTTTCTGTAAATCTGCTTTTTGCTATGTTTATTCATCTCACATAGATGAAGCTTTCTTTACATAGCACAGCTTGGAATCTCCCTGGTGGATGGATCCATGAAGGGATACTTGGGATCACATTTGGGCCTATGGTGAAATAGGAAATATAGTCAAATAAAAACTGGAGAGAACTTTTCTGAGAAACTGCTTGGTGATTTGTGCATTCCACTCTGGCAGCTATAACTTTTTTCTCATAAGGTACTGTTTGAACTCTGTTCCTGTAAAACGAAAAGAGTGATATTCAGAGCGCATTGAAGACTATGGCAAAGAGTCAAATGTCGCCCAATAAAAAACAGAAAGAAGCACTCGAAAAAGCTGCTCTCTGACATGTCCATTCTTTTCACAGGGTTAAAGCTTCCTCTACATTCCCCAGTTTGAAAGTCGGTCTTTGAGGTTCCTGCGAAGGGATAGTATGTGGCAACCGAAATCCTGTGTCAAGCAAGGAAATGTGTTCCACCGAAAATCAGAGAGAATCTTTCCGTGCAACTTTTTTGTGATGTTTGTATTCGTCTGATAGCGTTATATGAGTCTTTGGATTGAGCAGTTTGAAATCACTGCTTCTGTGGAATCTGAGAAGGACATCTGGAAACGTTCTTTAGAGTATCCTGAGAAAGGAATAACCTCAGAGAAAACCAGAAGGAAGCATTCTTTGAAACTCCTCTGTGTCACGTGAATTCTACTCACACAGTTAACCTTCTCTTTTCATAGAGCAGTATCATAACACTGTTATTAATTAGTCTGCAAAGTGTCACTCTCCAACCCTTTGAAGCTTACAGTGAGAAAGGAAACGTCTTTAAATTCAAAATGGAGAGAAATTTTCTGAGAAGGTGCTTTGTGACATGAATGTTCCACTCACAGAAATATACCCTTCTTCTCATATAGGATTCCAGAATCCCTTTTGGAGAAACAGCTACCAAGAGACAATCGGGAGTATACAGAGGGCTAGGTGAAAAAGGAAATATCCTCAGAGAAAACTGGAAAGAATATTTCTGTGAAACTGCTTTGTGTTAGATATATTTATTCACCTTGCATAGTTAAAACTTTTCTTATATTACCCATTTTGGAAACTCCGTAAGGCACGGATCCACAAAGGACATTCGGGAGCACTTTCAGGCCTATGGTGAAAGAGGAGATATTTTCAGATAAAAACTGGATAGAAGCTTTAAGAGAAACTACTTTGTGATGCATGCATTCCACTCAGTGAGTGATACCTCTTTTCTTACAAGGCAGTTTTGAACACTGTACCTGTGAAACAGAAAATGAGATATTTCGGTTCACATTGAGGACCATGGCGAATAGTGAAATATACGGAAATAAAATCGAGGAAGAAGCGTTCCAAGAATCTGCTCTATGATATGTGCATTCACTTCACAGTGTTAATGCTTCCTCTATGTTGCCAAGTTTCAAAACTCTGTTTTTGAAGAACCTGTGAAAGGATATTTAGTGACGACCAGAGGCTTGTATTGAACAAGGTAACGTCTTCTGATGAAACTTGCAGAGAAACTTTCTGAGCAACTGCTTTGTGATGTGTGTATTCATCTTAAAGAGTTAAACCATTCTTTGTGTTGAGCAGCTTGAAATCACTCTTTTTGTGGCATCTGAGGAAGGACATTTATGAATGATCGTTAAATATGGAGAAAGACATATCCTCTGGAAAAATCCAGTAGGAAGCTTTCTGTGAAACTACCCCGTGTCGTCTTAATTCCTCACGCTCAGTTAAGCCTCTCTTTCATTGAGCAGATTTCTAATGCTGTGTATGTTTAGCGTGTGATGGGATAGTCGGCAGCACTCTTAGGCTAATGGTGAAAAAGGAAATATGTTCAGACCAAAACTGGAGAGAAACTTTCTGAGCAACTGCTTTGTAACGTGTGCATTCCAGTGACAGTGTTATACCTCTCTTCTCCTGCAGTGTCAAGGAAACCATTTGGGAGAAACGGGTACCAAGTAGTATTCGGGAGCATGTTGATGCTGATGGTGAAAAGGGAAATAGCCTCAGACAAAACCTGGATAGACGCTTTGTAGGAAACTACTCTGTGATATGTGTAATCATCTCACATCGTAAAGCTTCCTTTATATTATGCACCTTGGAAACCATCATGGACGGATCCATGAAGGGACGTTTGGGAACACATTCAGGACTATGGTGAAAAAGGAAATATCTTCAGACAAACCTGGAAAGAAGCTTATTGTGAATCTGTGTTTTGCTTTGTTTATTCATCTCACAGAGATGAAGCTTTCTTTATTTTATGCAGCTTGGAAACTCCCTCATGGATGGATCTGTGAAAGGATATTTGGGATCACATTCGGGCCTATGGTGAAATATGAAATATAGTGAGATAAAAATTGGAGAGAAGCTTTCTGAGAAACTGCTTCATGATGTGAGCATTCTACTGAGGGAGTTGAAACTTTCTTCTCATAAGGCACAGTTTGAAAACTGTTCCTGTAAAACC
Source organism: Piliocolobus tephrosceles (assembly GCF_002776525.5). Classification (NCBI taxonomy): domain Eukaryota; kingdom Metazoa; phylum Chordata; class Mammalia; order Primates; family Cercopithecidae; genus Piliocolobus; species Piliocolobus tephrosceles. The sequence goes on from NW_022314950.1 coordinate 24,915, forward strand.
AAAACAGTGATATTCAGAGCACATTGAAGACTATGGGAAAAAGTGAAATGTCGTCCAATAAAAAACAGAAAGCAGCGCTCGAAGAAACTGCTCTCTGACATGTCCATTCTTTTCACAGTGTTGAAGCTTCCTCTACATATCCCAGTTTGAAATTCAGTCTTTGCGGGTTCTGCGAAGAGATACTAAGTGGCAACTGGAGGCCTGTGCTGAGCAAGAAAATTTCTTCCATCGAAAATTGGAGAGAAGCTTTCTGCGCAACAATTCTGTTATGTTTGTATTCATCTCATAGAGATAATCATTCTTTGGAATGAGGAGTTTCAAATCACTGTTTCTGTGGAATCTGAGAAAAGACATTTGGAAAGGCTCTTTAGAATATCCTGAAAAAGAAATAACCTCAGAGAGAAACCAGAAGGAAGCTTTCTGTGAAACTGCTCTGTGTCACGTGAATTAGGCTCACACAGTTAAGCTCCTCTTTTCATTGAGTAGTATTATAACACTGTTTTTGTTTAGTCTGCTAAAGGATACTCAGGAGTGCTTTGAGTTTTACGGGGAGAAAGGAAACGTCTTCAAATATAAACTGGAGAGAAGAATTCTGAGGAGCTGCTTTGTGAGGTGTGCATTCCACTCTCAGAAATATACCTTTTCTCTCCTAGAAAATTCCAGAATCCTTCTGGGAAAGAACTACCAAAAGACATATGGGAGTATAGGGAGGGCTATGGTGAAAAAGGAAATATCTCAGACAAAATCTGGAAAGAAGATTTCTGTGAAACTGCTTTGGGTTAGGTATATTTATTCATCTTGCATAGTTAAAACTTTTCTTATATTACGCTGTTTGGAAACTCCATCATGCACGGATCAGTGAAGGGACATTCGGGAGCACATTCAGGCCTATGGTGAAAGAGGAGATATCTTCAGATAACAACTGGATAGAAGCTTTCTGAGAAACTACATTGTGATGTGTGCATTCCACTCAGGGAATTACACCTCTTTTCTCACAAGGTTGTGTTTGAAACCTGTTCCTGTGAAAACGGAAATGGGCTATTTTGGAATGCATTAAGGACTATGGCAAATAGTGAAATATACTGAAAGAAAATTGAGGATGAAGCGTTCCAAGAATCTGCTCTGCGATATGTGCATTCACTTCACAAAGTTAATGCTTACTCTATGTTGCCCAGTTTCGAAACTCTGTCTTTGAAGCATCTGTGAAGGGATATTTAGCCACACCCAGAGGCTTGTGGTGAGGGAGGAAACGTCTTCTGATGAAACCTACGAGAAACCTTCTGAGCAATGGCTTTGCGATGTGTGCATTCGTCTCATAGAGTTAAAACATTCTTTGGATTCAGCAGTTTTAAATCACTGTTTTTGTGGAATCTGAGAAAGGAAATTTGGGAACGATCCTTAGAATATGGAGAAAGAAATATTCTCAGGTATAATCCAGAAGGAAATTTTCTGTGAAACGGCTCTGTGTCCTCTTAACTCCTCTCACTCAGATAAGCCTCCATTTTCATTGAGAAGTTGTCTAGCCCTGTGTATGTTTAGCGTGTGATGGGATATTCGGGAGCATTTTGAGACTAGAGAAAAACGAAATATGTTCAGACTCACACTGGAGAGAGGCTTTCCCAGAAACTGCTTTGTGACGTGTGCATTCCAATCACAGTGTTATACCTCTCTTGTCATACAGCGTCGGGGAAACCCTTTTGGAGAAAGAGGTACCAAGTGATATTCGGGAGCATGTTGATGCCGATGTTGAAAAGGGAAATAGCCTCAGACAAAAACTGGAAAGAAGCATTCTAGGATACTACTCTGTGATATGTGTAATCATCTCACCTAGATAAAGCTTTCTTTACATTAGACAGCTTGGAAACTGTCATGGAGGGATCCACGAAGAGACCTTCAGGAGCACATTCTGCACTATAGTGAAAAAGGAAATATCTTCAGATGAAAACTGGAAAGAAGCTTTCTGTGAATCTGCTTTTTGCTATATTCATTCATCCCACATAGATGAAGCTTTCTTTACATTACGTAGCTTGGAAATTCCCTCGTGGTTGGATCTGCGAAGGGATATATGGGATCTCATTCGGGCCTATTGTGAAATAGGAAATACAGTCAGATAAAAACTGGACAGAAGCTTTCTGAGAAACTTCTTGGGGATGTGTGCATTCCACTCAGGGATTTTTACCTTTCTTGTAATAAGGCACGATTTGAACACTGTTACTGTAAAACTGAAAGAGTGATATTTAGAGCACATTGAAGACTATGGCAAAAAGTGAAATGTCGCCCAATAAAAAAGAGAAAGAAGTACTCGAAGAAACTGCTCTCTGACATGTCCATTCTTTTCACAGGGTTAAATCTTACTCTACATTTCCCAGTTTGAATGTCGGTCTCAGAGCGTTCTGCGAAGAGATTGTAACTGGTGATGGGAGGCCTCTATGAGGCAAAAAACTGTCTTTCTTCGAAAATCAGTGAGGAGCTTTCTGGCAACTCTTTTGTGATGTTTGTAGCCATCTCATAGAGTTAAATAACTCTTTGGATTGAGCAGTTTGAAGTCACTGGTTCTGTGGAATCTGAGAAAGAACATTTGGAAACGCTCTTTAGAATATACTGAAAAAAAAATAACCTCAGAAAGAAACAAGAAGGAAGCTTTCTGTGAATCTGCTCTGTGTCACGTGAATTCCCTTCACACAGTTAAGCTTCTCTTTTCATTGAGCTGTATCATAAAACTCTTTTTCTTTAGTCTGCGAAGGGATATTCTGGAGGGCTTTGAGGCTTAGGGTGAGAAAGGAAACGTCCTCAGATAGAAACTGGAAGGAAGCTTTCTGAGGAGATGCTTTGTGACTTTTGTATTCCACTCACAGAAATATACCTTTCTTCTCCTAGAGGATTCTGGAATTTCTTTTGGAGTAAAAGCTACCAAGAGATATTCAGGAGTATAGCAATGACTCTGGTGAAAAAGGAAATATCCTCAGAAAAAACTGGAAAGAAGATTTCTGTGAAACTGCCTTGTGTTAGATATATTTATTCATCTCGCATAGTGAAAACTTTAATTATATTACACTGTTTGGAAATTCCGTCATGGTGAGATCTGCAAAGGGACATTCAGGAGCACATTCAGGCCTACGGTGAAAGAGGAGATATCTTCAGATAAAAACTGGACAGAAGCTTTCTGAGAAAGTACTTTGTGATGTATGCATTCCACACATTGAGTTATACCTCTTTTCTCACAAGGCAGTGTTTGAACACTGTTCCTGGGAAACTGAAAATGTGATATTTTGGAACGCATTGAGGACTACGGCGATTAGTGAAATATACTGAAATAAAATCGAGGAAGAATCATTCCAAGAATCTGATCTCTGATATGTGGATTCACTTCATGGAGTTAATGCTTACTCTATGTTGCCCAGTTTTGAAACTCTGTCTTTGAAGAATCTGTGAAGGGATATTTATTGATGCCTGGAGGCTTGTGGTGAGCGAGCAAACGCCTTCTGATGAAATCTGCAGAGAAACGTCCTGAGCAACTGCTTTGCAATGTGTGGATTTGTCTGATAGGGTTAAACCATTCTTTGGATTGAGCAGCTTGAAATCACTGTTTTTGTGGAATCGAGGAAGGACATTTGGGAACGATCCTTAGAATATGGAGAAAGAAATATCTGCAGGTAAAATACAGAAGGAAGCTTTCTGTGAAACTGCTCTGTGTCGTCTTAATTCCTCTCACTCAGGTAAGCCTCTCTATTCTTTAAGCAGTTTCCTAGCCCTGTGTATGTTTAGCGTGTGATGGGATACTCGGGAGCACTTTGAGGCTAACAGTGAAAAAGGAAGTATGTTCAGACCGAAAATGGAGAGAAGCTTTCCGAAGAACTGCTTTGTGATGTGTTCATTCCAGTCAGTGTTATACCTCTCTTATCATACGGGGTCAGGGAAACCCTTTTCTTGAAACAGGTACCAGGTGATATTCAGGAGCATGTTGATACCGATGGTGAAAAGGGAAATAGCCTCAGACAAAAAATGGAAAGAAGCTTTCTAGGAAACTACTCTGTGATATGTATAATCATTTAACATAGATAAAGCTTTCTTTACATTACGCAGCTTGGAAACAGTCATGGGCGGATCCACGAAGGGCACTTCAGAGGCACATTCTGGACTCTGGTTAAAAAGGAAATATCTTCAGATAAAAACTGGAAAGAAGCTTTCTGTGAATCTGCTTTTTGCTATGTTTATCCATCTCACAGAGATGAAGCTTTCTTTACATTACGCAGCTTGGAAACTCCCTCGTGGATGTTTGGGATCACAGTCGGGCCTATGATGAAATAGGAAATATAGTCAGATAAAAAGTGGAGAGAAGCTATCTGAGAAACTGCTTGGTGAAGTGCGCATTCCAGTCAGGAAGTTATAACTTCCTTCTCATAAGGCACAGATAGAACACTGTTCCTGTAAAACCAAAAGAGTGATATTCGGAGCACAATGAAGACTGGGGCAAAAAGTGAAATGTCATCCATTAAAAAACAGAAAGAAGCACTCAAAGAAACCATTCTCTTCCGTGTCCCTTCTTTTCACAGGTTAAAGCTTACTCTACATTTGCCAGTTTCAAAATCGGTTTTTGAGGATTCTGGGAGGGGATAGTAAGCTGCAACCAAAAGCCTGTGTGAGGCAAGGAAATGTCTTCCATCGAAAATTGGAGAGAAGCTTTCTCCGTAACTCTTTTGAGATGTTTGTATTCATCTCATAGAGTTAAATCATTCTTTGGATTGAGCAGTTTGAAGTCACTGTTTCTATGGAATCTGAGAAAGGACATTTGGAAACGCTCTTTAGAATATCCTGAAAAACAAATAACCTCAGAGAGAAACCAGAAGGAAGCTTTCTGTGAAACTGCTCTGTGTCACGTCAATTCCACTCACACAGTTAAGATTCTCTTTTCATTGAGCTGTATCATAACACTGTCTTTGTTTATTCTGCGAAGGATATTCTGGAGGTCTTTGAGGCTTATGGTGAAAAAGGAAATGTTTTCAGATAGAAATTGGAGAGAAGATTTCTGAAGAGCTCCTTTGTGACGTGTGCATTCCACTCACAGAAATATACCTTTCTTCACCTAGAGGATTCCGGAATCCCTTTTGGAGAAAAAGCTACCAAGAGATATTCAGGAGTATAGTGACGACCATGGTGAAAAAAGAAATATCCTCAGCCAAAACCTGGAAGGAAGATTTCTGTGAAACTGCTTTGTTTTAGATATATTTATGTGTGTTGTATAGTTAAAACTTTAATTATATTACGCAGTTTGGAAACTCCGTCATGCACAGATCCAAGAAGGGACATTCGGGAGCAGATTCAGACCTACAGTGAAACAGGAGATATCCTCAGATAAAAACTGGGTAGAAGCTTTCTGAGAATCTACTATGAGATGAATGCATTTCACTCAGGGAGTTATACCTCTTTTCTCAAAAGGCAGTGTTTGAACACTGTTCCTGTGAAATTGCAAAACTGATATTTCCGAACTCATTGAGGAGTTTGGCGAATAGTGAAATATACTGAAATAAAATCGAGGAAGAAGCCTTCCAAGAATCTGCTCTCTGATATTTGAATTCACTTCACAGAGTTAATGCTTATTCTATGTTACCGAGTTTTGAAACTCTGTCTTTGAAGAATGTGTGAAGGGATATTTAGTGATGCCCAGTCACTTGTGGTGAGCGAGGAAAGGTCTTCCAACGAAACCTGCAGAGAAATGTTCTGAGCAACTGCTTTGCAATGTGTGTATTCATCTTATAGAGTTAAACCATTCTTTGGATTTAGCAGCTTGGAATCAGTGTTTTTGTGGAATCAGAGGAACGACATTTGAGAACAATCCTAGGAATATGGAGAAAGAAATATCCTCAGGTAAAATCCAGAAGGAAGCTTTCTGTGAAACTGTTCTGTGTCCTCTTAATTCCTCTCACTCAGATAAGCCTCTCTTTTCATTGAGCACTTTTCTAGCCCTGTGTATGTTTAGCGTGTGATGGGATATTCGGGAGCACTTTGAGGCTAACGGTGTAAAAGGAAATATGTTCAGACGGAAACTGGAGAGAAGCTTTTCAAGGAACTGCTTTGTGACGTTTGCATTCCAGTCACAGTGTTATATCTCTCTTCTGATACAGCGTCAGGGAAACTCTTTTTGAGAAACAGGTTCCAAGTGATATTCGTGAGTATGTTGATGCTGATGGTGAAAAGGGAAATAGCCTCAGAAACAACCTGAAAAGAAGCTTTCTAGGTAAGTACTCTGTGATATGTCTAATCATCTCACATAGATAAAGATTTCCTTACATTACGCAGCTTGGAAACTCATGCACGGATCCACGAAGGAACCTTCAGGAGCACATTCAGGACTAGGGTGAAAAAGGAAATATCTTCAGAAAAAAACCTGAAAGAAGCTTTCTGTGAATCTGCTTTTTGATGTGCTTATTCATCTCACATAGATAAAGCTTACTTTACATTACCCAGCTTGGTAATTTTCTCGTAGATGCATTCCTGAAGCGTTATTTGGGATCACATTTGGGGCTATGGTGAAATAGGAAATATCATCATATAAAAACTGGAAAGTAGCTTTCTGAGAAACTGCTTGCTGATATGTGTATTCCACTCAGGGAGTTATAAATTTCTTCTCATAAGGCATAGTTTGAATACTGGTTTTGTAAAACCAAAAGAGTGATATTCGGAGCACATTGAAGACTATGGCAAAAAGTGAAATGTCGTCCAAAAAAAAAGAGAAAGAAGCACTGGAAGAAACTGCTGTCTGTCATGTCCACTCTTTTGAGAGGGTTAAAGATTACTCTACATTTCCCAGTTAGAAAGTCCGTCTTTGAGGTTTCTGTGAAAAGATAGTAATTGGCAAACGGGGGCCTGTGTTAAGCAAGGAAATATCTTCCATCGAAATTGGAGAGAAGCTTTATACACAACACTTTTTTGATGTTTGTATTCATCTCATAGAGTTAAATCATTCTTTGGACTGAGCAGTTTGAAATCACTGTTTCTGTGGACTCTGAGATAGGACATTTGGAAATGCTCCTTAGAATATCCTGAAAAAGAAATAACCTCAGAAAGAAACCAGAAGGAAGATTTCTGTGAAACTGCCCAGTGTCACGTGAATTCTGCTCACACAGTTAAGCTTCTCTTTTCCTTGAGCTGTGTCATAACACTGTTTTTGGTTAGTCTGTGAAGGGATATTCAAGAGCACTTTGAGGCTTATGGTGAGAAAGGAAACGTCTTCAGATAGAAACTGGAGAGAAAGTTTCTGTGGAGCTGCTTTGTGTCGTGTGTATTTCACTCACAGAAATATACCTTTCTTCTCCTAGAGGATTCCGCAATCCCATTTGGAGAAAAAGCTACCAAGAGATATTCAGGAGTATAGAGATGATTACGTTGAATAAAAATATATCCTCAGACTAAAACTGGAAAGAAGATTTCAGTGAAAACGCTTTGTGTTAGATATATTTATTCAACTCACATAGTTAAAAATTTAATTATATTACACAGTTTGTAAACTGTCATGGACGGATCCATGAAGGGACTTTCGGGAGCAAATTTTGGACTAGGGTGAAAAAGGAAATATCTTCAGATAAAAACTGGAAAGAAGCTTTCTGTGAATCTGATTTTGCTATGTTTATTCGTCTCAGATAGATGAAGGTTTCTTTACATTACACCGCTTGGATACTCCCTCCTGGATGGATCCTTGAAAGGATATTTGGGATCACATTGGGACCTATGGTGAAAGAGGAAATATAGTCAGATAAAAACTGGAGAGACGCTTTCTGAGAAACTGCTTGGTGATATGTGCATTTCACTCAAGGAGTTATAAATTTCTTCTCATAAGGCACAGTTTGAACACTGTTCCTGTAAAACCCAAAGAGTGATATTTGGAGGACATTGAAGACTATGGCAAAAAGTGAAATGTCGCCCAATGAAAAAGAGAAAGAAGCACTCGAAGAAACTGCTCTCTGAGATGTCCATTCTTTTCACAGGGTTAAAGCTTACTCTACATTTCCCAGTTCAAAAGTTGATCTTTGAGGGTTCTGAGAAGGGATAGTAGTGGCGACTGGAGGTCTGTGTGAGGCAAGGAAATGTCTTCCATCGAAAATTGGAGAGATGCTTTCTGTGCAACTCCTTTGTGATGATTGTATTCATCTCATAGCATTAAATCATTCTTTGGATTGAGAAGTTTGTAATCCCTGTTTCTGTGGAATCTGAGAAATGACATTTAGAAACACTTTTTAGAATATCCTGAAAAAGAAATAATCTCAGAGAGAAACCGGAAGGAATCTTCCTGTGAAACTGCTCTTTGTCACTTGGATTCTGCTCACACATTTATGCTTCTCTTTTCATTGAGCTGCATCATAACACTGTTTTTGTTTAGTCTGCGAAGGGATAGTCCAGTGGGCATTAAGTCTTACAGTGAGAAAGAAAATGTCCTCAGATAGAAACTGGAGAGAAGCTTTCTGAGGAGCTGCTTTGTGACATGTGCATTCCATTCACACATCTATACCTTTCTACTCCTAGAGGATTCCAGAATCCCTTTTGTAGAATATGCTACCAAGAGATATTCGGGAGTATAGGGACAACTATGGTGAAAAAGCAAATATCCTCAGACAAAAACTGGAAAGAATATTTCTGTGAAACTGCTTTGTGTTAGATATATTTAATCGTCTCACAGAGTTAAAACTTTAATTACATTATGCAGTTTTGAAACTTCTTCATACAAAGATTCGTGAACAGACATTCGGGAGCACATTCAGGCCTATGGTGAAAGAGGAGATATCTTCAGATAAAAACTGAATAGAAGCTTTCTGAGAAACTACTTTGTGATGTATGCATTCCACTCAGGGAGTTATACCTCTTTTCTCACAAGTCAGTGTTTGAACACTGTTCTTGTAAAACTGAAAAAGTGATATTTCGGAACACCTTGAGGACTATGGTGAATAGTGCAATATACTGAAATAAAATCGAGGAAGAAGCGTTCCAGGAATCTGCTCTTTGATATGTGCATTCACTTCCCAAGATAATGCTTACTCTATTTTGCCCAGTTTTGAAAGTCTGTCATTGAAGAATCTGTGAAGGAATATTTAGTGACGCCTGGAGACTTGTGGTGAGCGAGGAAACGTCTTTCAATGAAACCTGCAGAGAATCATTCTGAGCAACTGCTTTCGATGTTTGTATTCGTCTCAAGGAGTTGAACCATTCTTTGGATTGAGCAGCTTGAAATCACTGTTTTTGTGGAATCTGGGAAAGGACATTTGGCAGCGAACCTTAGAATATAGAGAAATAAATATCCTCAGGTAAAATCCAGAAGGAAGCTTTGTGTGAAACTGCTTTGTGTCTTCTTAATTCCTCTCATTCAGTTCAGCCTCTCTTTCCATTGATCAGTTTTCTAACTCTGTGTATGTTTAGCTTGTAATGGCATATTTGGGAGCACTTTGAAGCTTACGGTGAAATAGGAAATATGTTCAGAATGAAACTGGAGAGAAGCTTTCTGAGGATCTGCTTTGTGACATGTGCATTTCACTCACATTGATATATCTCCCTTCTAATACAGCGTCAGTGAAACCCTTTTGGATGAACAGGTACCAAGTGATATTCAAGAGCATGTTGATGCCAATGGTGAAAAGGGAAGTAGCCTCAGACAAAAATTGGAAAGTAGCTTTCTAGGAAACTACTCTGTGCTATGAGTATTCATCTCACATAGATAAAGCTTTCTTTGCATTACGCAGCTTGGAAACTGTCATGGACGGATCCATGAAGGGATCATCGAGAGCACATTCAGGACTATGGTGAAAATGGAAATATCTTCAGAAAAAAACTGGAAAGAAGCTTTCTGTAAATCTTCTTTTCCTATGTTTAATCATCTCACATAGCTGAAGCTTTCTACACATTACACTGCAGGGAAACTCCCTCGTGGTTGGATCCATGATGGGATATTTGGGATCATATTCGGGCCTATGGTGAAATAGGAAATATAGTCAGAAAAAAAGGAGAGAATCTTTCTGAGAAACTGCTTGCTGACGTGTGCATTCCACTCAGGCAGCTATAACTTTCTTTTCACAAGGCACAGTTTGAACTCCATTCCTGTAAAACCAAAAGTGTGATATTCGGATCACATTGAAGACTACAGTAAAAAGTCAAATGTCCACCAATAAAAAAGAGAAAGAAGCACTCCAAAAAGCTGCTCTCTGACATGTCCATTGTTTACACAGTGTTAAAGCTTCCTCTGCATTCCCCAGTTTGAAAGTCGGTTTTTGAGGTTCCTGCAAAAGGATCCTAAGTGACAACTGGAATCCTGTGTCGAGCAAGGAAATGTCTTTCATGGAAAATCGGAGAGAATCTTTCTGTGCAACTCTTTGGTGATATTTGTATTCATCACATAGTGTTATATGTTTCTTTGGATTGAGCAGTTTGAAATCACTGTTTCTGTGGAATCTGAGAAAGGACATCTGGAAACGCTCTTTAGATTATCCTGAAAAAGGAGTAACCTCAGAAAAAACCAGAAGGAAACTTTCTGTGAAACTGCTCGGTGTCATGTGAATTTTGCTCACAGAGTTAAGCTTCACTTTTCATAGAGCAGTATCATAACACTGTTTGTGGTTAGTCTGCAAAGGGGTATTCTGGAACCCTTTGAGGCTAACAGTGAGAAAGGAAATGTCTTGAAATAGAACCTGGAGAGAAGCTGTCTGAGGAGATACTTTGTGACGTGCATATTTCACACACAGTAATATACCTCTCTTCTCCTAGAGGATTCCAGAATCCCCTTTGGAGAAAAAGCTACCAAGGGATATTCGGGCTTATAGCGCTGACTATAGTGAAACAGGAAATATTCTCAGACAAAAACTGGAAAGAAGATTTCTGTGAAACTGCTTTGTGGTAGACATATTTATTCATCTCACATAGTTAAATCTTTAATTGTATTATGCAGTTCAGAAACTCCCTCATGCACAGATTTGCGAAGGGACATCTGAGAGCACATACTGGCCTATGGTGAAAGAGGAGATATTTTCAGAGAAAAACTTGATAGAAGGTTTCTGAGAAACCACATTGTGATGTATGCATTCCACTAAGGGAGTTATAGCTCTTTCCTCACAAGGCAGTGTTTGAACACTGTTCCTGTGAAACCGAAAAGGTGATATTTTGGAACGTATTGAGGACTATGGCAAATCGTGAAATATACTGAAATGAAATCGAGGAAGAAGAGTTCCAAGAATCTGCTCTCTGGTATGTGCATTCACTTCACAGAGTAAATGCTTACACTATTTTGCCCAGTTTTGAAACTCTGTCTTCAAAGAATCTGTGAAAGGATATGTATTGAAGCCCAGAGGCTTGTGGTGAGCGAGGAAACGTCTTCCGATGAAACCTGTAGAGAAACGTTCTGAGCAACTGCTTTGTGATGTGTGTCTTCGTCTCTTTGAGTTATACCACTCTTTGGATTGAGCAGCTGGAAATCACTGTTTTTGTGGAATCTGAGGAAGGACATATGGGAACGATCCTTAGAATATGGGGAGAGAAATATCCTGAGGTAAAATCCAGAAGGAAGCTTTCTGTGAAACTGGTCTGTGTTGTCTTAATTTCTCTCACTTAGTTAAGCCTCTATTTTCATTGAGCAGTTTTCTAACCCTGTGTATGTTTAGCATGTGATGGGATATTCGGGAGCCATTTGAGCATTATGTTGGAAAAGGAAATATGTTCAGACCTAAACTGGAGAGAAGCTTTCCAAGGAACTGCTTTGTGACGTGTGCATTCCAGTCACAGTGTTATACCACTTTTCTCATACAGCGCCAGGGACACCGTTTTCAAGAAACAGGTACCAAGTGATATTCGGGAGCATGTTGATGCCGATGGTGAAAAGGGAAATAGCCTCAGGCAAAAACTGGAAAGAAGCTTTCTAGGAAACTACTCAGTGACATGTGTAAACATCTCACATAATTAAAGCTTCCTTTACATTACACAGCTTGGAAACTGTCATGGGCGGATCCATGTAGGTACCTTTGGAGCACATTTTGGACTATGGTGAAAAAGGAAACATCTTCAGATAAAAACTGGAAAGAAGCTTTCTGTGAATCTGCTTTTTGATATGTTTATTCATCTCACATACATGAAGCTTTCTTTACATTACACAGGTTGGAAACTCTCTCGTGAATGGATCCATGAAGGGATATTTGGTATGCCATTCGGGACTATGGTGAAAGGGGAAATATAGTAACATAAAAACTGGAAAGAAGCTTTCTGAGAATCTGCTTGGTGATGTGTGCATTCCACTCAGGGAGTTATAACTTTCTTCTCATAAGGCACAGTTTGAACACTGTTCATGTAAAACCAAAACAGTGATACTCGGAGAACATTGAAGACTATGGTAAAAAGTGAAATGCTGTCCAATAGAAAACAGAGAGAAGCACTCGAAAAAACTGCTCTCTGTCAGGTCCATACTTTTCACAGTGTTAAAGCTTACTATACATTTCCAAGTTTGAAAGTCGGTCTTTGAGGGTTCTACGAAGGGATAGTAAGTGGCCACCAGAGGCCTGTGTGAGGCAAGGAAATGTCTTCCAACGAAAATCAGACAGATGCTTTCAGAGCAACTCTTTTGTGATATTTGTATTCATGTCATAGTGTTAAATCATTCTTTGCATTGAGCGTTTGAAATGCCTGTTTCTGTGGAATCTGAGAAAGGATATTTGGAAACGCTCTATAGAATATCCTGAAAAACAAACAACCTCAGAGAGAACCAGAAGAAAGCTTTCGGTGATCCTGCACTGTGTCACGTGAATTCCGCTCACACAGTTAAACTTCTCTTTTCATTGAGCTGTATCATAACACTGTGTTTGCTTAGTCTGCGAAGGGATACATTGGAGGGCTTTGAGGCTTACGGTGAGAAAGGAAACGTCTTCATATAAAAACTGGAGAGAAGCTTTCTGAGGAACTGCTTTGTGATGTGTGTATTCCACTCACAGAAATATACTTTTCTTCTGGTGTTTTAGACATGAAGTCCTTGCCCATACCTATGTCCTGAATTTTATTTCCTAGGTTTTCTTCTAGGGTTTTTATGGTATTAGGTCTAACATTTAAATGTCTAATCCATCTTGAATTAATTTTCGTATAAGGAGTAAGGAAAGGATCCATTTTCAGCTTTCTACTTATGGCTAGCCAATTTTCCCAGCACCATTTAATAAATTGGGAATCCTTTTCCCATTTCTTATTTCTCACAGGTTTGTCAAACATCAGATCACTGTAGATATGTGGTATTATTTCTGAGAACTCTGTTCTGTTCCATTGGTCTATATCTCTGTTTTGATACCAGTACCATGCTGTTTTGGTTACTGTAGCCTTGAAGTATAGTTTGAAGTCAAGTAGCGTGATGCCTCCGGCTTTGTTCTAAATCATTCTGCTATAAAGACACATGCACATGTATGTTTATTGTGGCACTATTCACAGTAGCAAAGACATGCAATCAACCCAAATGTCCTTCAGTGACAGACTGGATTAGGAAAATGTGGCACATATACACCATGGAATACTATGCAGCCATAAAAAGGATGAATTTGCATTCTTTTTACGGACATGGATGCAGCTGGGAACCATCATTCTTAGCAAACTATCATAAGAAAAGTAAACCAAACACCACATGTTCTCTCTCATAGGTGGGAACTGAACAATGAGATCACTTGGCGTCGGGAAGGGGAACATCACACATTGGGGCCTGTCATGGGATGGGGGGTTGGGGGAGGGATTGCATTGGGAGTTATACCTGATATAAATGACAAATTGATGGGTGCTGACTAGTTGATGGGTGCAGCACAACACCGTGGCACAGGTAAACATATGTAACAAACCTGCGCATTGTGCACATGTACCCTAGAACTTAAAGTATAGTAATTTAAAAAAAGATATATACCTTTCTTCTTCTAAAGGATTCTGGAATCCCTTTTGGAGAGAAAGCTATCAAGAGATATTCGGGAGTATAGCGATGACTATGGTGCAAAAGGAAATATCCTCAGACAAAAACTGGAAAGAAGATTTTTGTGAAACTGCTTTGTGATAGATGTATTTATTCATCTCGCATAGTAAAAACTTTAATTATATTACGCAGTTTGGAAACGTCGTCATGCACAGATCCATGAAGGGACATTCGGGAGCACTTTCAGGCCCCCAGAGGAGATATCTTCAGATAAAAACTGGATAGAAGCTTTCTGAGAAACTACTTTGTGATATATGAATTCCACTGAGGGTGTTATACCTCCTTTCTCACAGGGCAGTGTTTGAACTCTGTTCCTGTGAAACCAAAAAAGCGATATTTCAGAACGCATTGAGGACTATGGCGAATAGAGAAATAAACTGAAATAAAATCGAGGAAGATACTTTCCAAGGATCTCCTCTCTGATATGCGCCTTCAATTCACAGAGTAAATGCCTACTCTGTGTTGCCCAGTATCGAAACCCTGTCTTTGAAGAATCTGTGAAGGGATATTTAGTGACGTCCGGAGGCTTGTTGTGAGTGAGGAAACCTCTTCCGATGAATCCTGCAGAGAAACGTTCTGAGCAACTGCGTTGCGATGTGTGTATTTGTCTCATAGAGATAAACAATTCTTTTGATTGAGCAGCTTGAAATCATTGGTTTTGTGGAATCTGTGGAAGGACATTTGGGAACGATCTTTAGAATATGGAGAAAGAAATAACCTGAGGTGAAATCCAGAAGGAAGCTTTTTGTGAAACTGCTCTGTGTCATCTTAATTCCTCTCACTCAGATAAGCCTCTCTTTTTATTGAACACTTTTCCAGCCCTGTGTATGTTTAGCATGTGATGGGATATTCGGGAGCACATTGAGGCTGACGGTGAAAAAGGAAATATGTCCAGACCGAAACTGGACAGAAACTTCCGAGGAACTCCTTTGTGACGTGTGCATTCCAGACACAGTGTTATACCTCTCTTCTCATACAGTGTCGGGGAAATCCTTTTGGAGAAACAGGTACCAAGTGATATTCGGGAGCATGTTGATGCCGATGGTGAAAAGAGAAATAGCCTCAGACAAAAACTGGAAAGAAGCTTTCTAGGAAACTACTTGATTTGTTTTTCTAAGAACCAGCAGAGCGAGCACAAAAGAACCAGCGAGTAGGCAAGGCTAAAAGCAAAACTGCAAATTTATTCTTTGGTCATCTAGCTCCAGGGAAAAAGGTGTGTTGGGTGAAGTCTGTCGGCCTCCGACAACGAGGCCTAGAGAGTCGCCCAGGCGGACTTCCTAATGGAGTACCGAAAAGAGTGGGGGCTGAGGAAGCCCTCGCAGCACGTCTGCCAGGGGCCGCTTTTCTAGGAGTGGAAGGGCAATAGGCGGGGTATGGGCGTGTAGTGGGGGGAGGGTCCGCAGGTGCCACCAGGTAAATTTTGGTATCTTTCGATTCGCATCTTCTGGCACATGCCTTTTTGGTCTGCCCCTTCCAGGGAGCCAGCTGCATTTTCACACACATGGGAAGAGTTGGTGATGAAAAACCTAGAAATGCAATCTTGCCTCTGTTCGTCCAAACAGTACAACGTTTTATTGGTAATAGTGATAAAGGGGCCCCGTGATCTGTCTGGCTACTTCCTGCTGTTAAATGGTGTCGTTAAGGTCGAGGCCTATGGTTGGTGTTTGGACGTACAGATGAAGAAGCATTTGGTTGAAGGTGACGCGAGTCATTTCTTGTATCTTGGCATGGAGAAATTTGATCAAAGTGGGGGCAAAACATAAAATAAAACACAGTATTATTATAGGAATGAGGAATGGAAACATTGTTGGAATATAGACAAAACCCAGAAGGATGGTCCTGGCAAGGCTGGGGAGTATGAAATAGTTAAGAAAATTTAGTAAGTGTGAGGCGAGTGTGGGAAAGTTGAACTGATTTCCGCTGATTGCTTTCAGTGGGGGCCCTTTCTAGCTGGGAATGAGGAACGAGTGCGCAAAGTAGTTGTTGACCAGGCAACAATTAAGTTGTGGATTGGATGGAAGGCTCGGTCCAGAGAAGTACAGCAAAATAGAATAGATACCCAGTTGTCGATTAAAAAATTAATTGTGTTACTCGCTACAAGGAGAGTTACCCACGGCTCGGCAATGGTGATGTGGGTCCCTGAGTCTTTGCACCTTCAGTTGTCATCATCCAGATATAGGAGCTGGAAGGAGCTCCCAGGATCCTGGGAAAGAGAGTCACGTCAAGATGCAGCACCTGTTCCCAGGGTGGAGCAATCAGACTTCCAGTGTCCTTCCTGTTGGCAGAGAGGGCAGGGGGTTGCTGGTGGACGAGGGTTAGGGCATTCACTGGCCCAATGTCCTGATGCCTTGTACATATAGCAATGCTGTGTGGGGTTCGAGGACCCCGTGGACAACTGTTGGCATAGTGTCCTGCCTTGAAGCACCTATAGCAGGCTCCTTTTGTAACCTTGGAGTCTGCAGGTTGTGTACTCTCTGATCTGGGGTTACGACTGGGCTGTAAAGCTGCTGCTAGGAGCTGTACCTTCTGTTTGAGGTTAGCCTGTCGCTGTGCTTCAGCTGTCTCCTCTCTGGAGTTATAGACCTTAAAGGCTAATTTCACCAGGTCTTGTATTGTTGCCTGAGGACCATCCTCTACCTGTTGAAGTTTTTAAAAATGTCAGGAGCTGATTGAAAAATGAAGGAGGAGTGTAGGGCGGGGGTGAGGGTACGGAGACTGAAAGAAACCCTAGGTTCCTTTCCGGCTGAACAGAAAATAATAAAGACTCCTCTTTTTCGGGTTCCTGGAGCCGGCGTCCTTGGCCAGTATAACCTGAACCAAAGAACACTGGCTAAACAAGTCGGGACAAGAGCGTAAGTCCCAAAAGCCTTCTATGTAATTAATTTCAGACCACTTGCCTAGCCGCTGGCAGAATTTGCTAAGGTCAATCAGAACATTACGGTCTAAAGTGCCCACTGGAAGCCAATGAGACTGATTATCTAGTTTGTAATGGGGCCACGCCACAGTGGAAATGAAAATTAACCACTGTGAGGTTTTTAAATTGGCTAGGAGGCACCCTAAGGGCGTGCTCTTTGGAAATTTGGACTGGAGGTTTCCCATTTGTTTCCTCTTTACTTACACAATGGAGATTTCTGCCTGGCTTGAAAGTGTCCTTTGAAATCACCAGAGACAGACTCGAGGGTTTTGGAGCCAAGGTGGAGATTACCTTCAGGCGATGGTCGTCTCCATTCTGAATGGGTCTCCCAAGCCACTTGGTGGCTCTAAAGGAAGCCTCGGACCTGCGCAGGATTTCTAGCTGAGGGAGGTAAAGAGGAGACAAGGGCACTTACCCCAGAGAGGCCATGAGAGTAAGGGAAGCGGGTCTTAGGTCCTGGTCCGTCTGTGGCGTAGGAGCAGGAGGAGGTTCCTCAACCCTTAAAGGCCAGAGGAGGGGTCTCCTCCCGGGTTTCGGCAGGAACGTATTTGTTTTTCTAAGAACCACCTGAGCGAACCCAAAAGAACCAGCGAGTAGGCAAGGCTAAAAGCAAAACTGCAAATTTATTCTTTGGTCATCTAGCTCCAGGAAAAAAGGTGTGTAAGGTGAAATCTGTCAGCCTCTGGCAAAGGAGGCTAACAGAGTTACCCAGGCAGAGATCCCAATGGAGTCCCGGCAAGAGTAGGGGCTGAGGAAGCCCACGTGGGGTGCCTGCTGGTAGCGACTTTTCTAGGAGTGGAAGGGCAATAGGAGGGGCATGGGCGTGTTGGTGGGGGAAGGTTCTGCAGGTGCCAGCAGGTAAACCTTGATGTCTTCGGACTGATATCACCTGGCACATGCCTGGTTGGTCTGCACCTTCCTGGGTGCAAGCTCCATTTTCGTGCACATGGGAAGAAATGGTGATGAAGAACCCAGAAATGCGGAATCTTGCCTCCGTTCTTCCATACATTACTCAATGGTATGTGTAATCATCTCACATAGATAAAGCTTTCTTTACATTATGCAGCCTGGATACAGTCATGGAATAATCCACGAATGGGCCCTCGGGAGCACATTTAAGACTAGGGTGAACAAGGAAATATGTTGAGATCAAAATTGTTAAGAACTTTTCAGTGAATCTGCTTTTTGCTATGTTGATTCATCTCACATAGATGAAGCTTTCTTTACATAACGGAGCTTGGAAACTCCCTCCTGGATGGATCCGCATAGGGATATTTGGGACCACATTCGGGCCTATGTTGAAAGAGGAAATATAGTTAGATAAAAACTGGAGTGAAGCTTCCTGAGAAACTGATTGGTGATGTGTGTATTCCACTCAGGGAATTAAACTTTCTTCTCATCAGGCACAGTTTGAACACTCTTCTTGTAAATCCAAGAGAGTGATATTCAGAGCACATTGAAGACTATGTCAAATAGTTAAATGTCGCCCAATAAAAAACAGAAAGAAGCACTTGAAAAAAATGCACTCTGAAATGTCCATTCTTTCCACAGGTTTAAAGCTTACTCTACGTTTCCCAGTTTGAAAGTCGGTCTTTGAGCCTTCTGTGAAAGGATTATCAGGGGCAACCAGAGGCCTTTTAGAGGCAAGGAAATGTCTCCCATCAAAAATCGGAGAGAAGCTTTCTGTGCAACTCTTTCTTGATGTTTCTATTCTTCTCATAGAGTTAAATCATTCTGTAGATTGAGCAGTATGAAATCACTGTTTCTGTGGAATCTGAGAAAAGACATTTGGAAACACTCCTTAGAATATCCTGAAAAAGAAATAACCTCAGAGAGAAACCAGAAGGAATCTTTCTGTGAAACTGCTTTGTGTCACGTGAATTCCACTCACACAGTTAAGCTTCCCTTTTCATTGAGCTATATCATAAACACTGTTTTCTTTAGTCTGGTAAGGGATATTCTGGATAACATTGATGCTTATGGTGAGAAAGGAAAGGTCTTCTGATAGAAACTGAGGAGAGCTTTCTGAAAATCTGCTTTGTGACGTATGCATTCCACTCACAGAAATATACCTTTCTTCTCCTAGAGGATTACGGAATCCTTTCCAGAGAAAAAGCTACCAAGGGATTTCGGGACTATAGCAACGACTATGGTGAAAAAGGAAACATCCTCAGACAAAAACTGGAAAGAAGATTTCTGTGAAACTGCTCTGTGTTGGATATATTTAGTCGTCTCACATAGTTAAAACTTTAATTATATTACGCAGTTTGTAAACTCCATCAGGCACAGATATGCGAAGGGATGTTCGGGCGCTCATACAGGCATACAGTGAAAGAGGAGATATCTTCAGATAAAAACTTGACAGAAACTTTCTGAGAAACTGCTTGGCGATGTATACATTCTGCTCATGGGATGAGTGGAATATTATACCTCTTTTCTCACAAGTCAGTGTTTGATACCTGTTCCTCTGAAACGAAAAAAGTGATTTTTTTGGAAATCACTGAGGACTATGGCGAATAGTGAAATACACTGAAATAAAATCGAGGAAGAAGCGTTCCAAGAATCTGCTCTCTGATATGTGCATTCACTTCAGAGAGTTAATGCTTACTCTATGTTGCCCAGTTTTGAAACTCTGTTTTGGAAGAATCTGTGAAGGGATATTAAGTGACGCCTGGATGCTCGCGGTGAGTGAGTAAATGTCTTCCGATGAAACCTGCAGACAAACGTTCTGAGCAAGTGCTTCACGATGTGTGTATTCGTCTCCTTGAGGTAAACCATTCTTTGAAGTGAGCACCTTGAAATCACTGTTTTTGTGGAATCTGAGGAAGGACATTTGGGAACGATGCTTAGAATATTGAGAAAGAAATATCCTCAGTTAATATCCAGAAGGAAGCTTTCTGTGAAACTGCTCTGTGTCGTTTTAGTTACTCTCACTCAGATAAGCGTCGCTTTTCATTGAGCAGTTTTCTAGCCTTGAACATGTTTAGCGTGTGATGGGATATTCGGGAGCACTTTGAGGCTTATGGTGAAAAAGGAAAAATGATCAGACTGAAATTGGAGAGCAGCATTCCGAGGAACTGCTTTGTGATGTGTGCATTCCAGTCACAGTGTTTTACCTCTCTTCTCATACAGTATCAGGGAAACACTTTTGGTGAAACAGGTACCAAGTGATATTCGGGAGCATGTTGATGCTGATGGTGAAAAGGGAAATAGCCTCAAACAGAACCTGGAAAGAATCTTTCTAGGAAAGTACTCTGTGATATGTGTAATCTTCTCACATAGATAAAGCTTTCTTTACATTACGCAGCTTGGAAAATGTCGTGAAGGAATCGAAAAAGGGACTTTTGGGAACACATTCTGGACTATGGGGAGAAAGAAAATATCTTCAGATAAAAAGTGGAAAGAAGATTTCTGTGAATATGCTTTTTGATACGTTTATTCATCTCACATAGATGAAGCTTTCTTTACATTACACAGCTTGGAAACTCCCTCGTGGATGGATCCGCAAAGGGATATTTCAGAACACATTCGGGCCTATAGGAAGCTTTCTGTGAAACTGTTCTGTGTCATCTTAATTCCTCTTGCTCAGTTAAGCCTCTCATTTCATTGAGCACTTTTCTAACCCTGTGTATGTTTAGCGTGTGATGGGATATTCAGGAGCACTTTGAGGCTTACGGTGAAAAAGGAAATATATTCAGACCAAAACTAGAGAGAAGCTTTCCGAGGAACTGCTTTGTGATGTGTGCATTTCACTCACAGTGTTATACCTATCTTCACATACAGCTTCGGGGAAACATTTTGAAGAAACTCGTGCCAAGTGATATTCAGGAGAATGTTGATGCCTTTGGTGAAAAGGGAAATAGCCTCTGACAAAAACAGGAAAGATTCAATCTAGAAAACTACTCTGTGATAAGTGTAATCACCTCACATAGTTAAAGCTTTCTTTGCATTACACAGCGAGGAATCTGTTATGGTTGGATCCACGAAGAGACTTTCGGGATCACATCCAAGACTATGGTGAAAAAGGAAATATCTTCAGATAAAAACTTGAAAGAAGCTGTGATTCTGTTTTTTGCTGTGTTTATTTATCTCACATAGATGAAGCTTTCTTTACATTACACAGCTTAAAACTCCCTCGTGGATCGATCTGCAAAGGGATATTTGGGATCATATTTGGGCCTACGGTGAAATAGGAAATATAGTCAGATAAAAACTGGAGAGAAGCTTTCTGAGAAACTGCTTCGTGATGTGTGCATTCCACTCAGATGGTTATAACTGTCTTCTCTTAAGGCACAGTTTCAACAGTGTTCCTGTAAAACCATTAGAGTGATATTTGCAGCACATTGAAGATTATCGCAAATAGTGAAATGTCGTACAATAAAAAACAGAAAGAAGCACTCCAAGAAACTGCTCTCTGACATGCCCATTCTTTTAACAGGCTAAAGCTTGCTCTACATTTGCCAGTTTCACAGTCAGTCTTTGAGGGTTCAGAGGCCTGTGTGAGGCAAGGAAATGTCTTCCATCGAAAATCGGAGAGAATATTTCCTCACACCACTTTTGTGATGTTTGTATTCATCCCATAGCGTTACATCATTTTTTGGATTGAGCAGTTTGAAATCACTGTTTCTGTGGAATCTGAGAAAGGACATTTGGAAATGCCCTTTAGAATATCCTGAAAAAGAAATAAGCTCAGAGAGAACCCAGAAAGAAGCTTTCTGTGAAACTACTCTGTGTCATGTGAATTCCGCTCACACAGTTAAGCTTCCTTTTTCATTAAGCTGTATCATAACACTGTTTTTGCTTAGTCTACGAAGGGATACTCTAGAGGTCTTTGAGGTTCATGGTGAGAAAGGAAACGTCTTCAGATAGAAACTGGAGAGCTTTCTGTGGAACTGCTTTGTGACGTGTGAATTCCATGCAGATAAATACATCTTTCTTCTCTGAGAGGATTCCAGAATCCCTTCTGGAGAAAAACCTACCAAGAGATATTCAGGAGTATAGCGGCCACTTTGGTGAAAAAGAAAATATCCTCAAAGAAAACCTGGAAAGATTTCAGTGGAACTGCTTTGTGTTACATATACTTATTCGTCTCACATAGTTAAAATTTTAGTGTGATCCCGAAAATGATCCCAAATATCCCTACGCGGATCCATCCAGGAGGGAGTTTCCAAGCTGTGTAATGTAAAGAAAGCTTCATCTATGTGAGATGAATCAACATAGCAAAAAGCAGATTCACAGAAAGGTTCTTACCAGTTTTTATCTGAGGATATTTCCTTTTTCACCCTAGTCAGGAATGTGCTCCAGAAGGTCCCTTTCTTTATCTGTCCATGGCAGTTTCCAGGCTCCATAATGTAAAGAAGACTTTATCTATGTGAGATGAATACACTTACCACTGAGTAGTTTCCTAGAAAGCTTCCTTCCAGTTTTTGTCTGAGGCTATTTCCCTTTTCACTATCGGCATCAACATGCACCTGAATATCACCTGGTACCTGTTTCTCAAAAAGGGTGTCCCTGAAAATGTATGAGAAGTCAGGTATAACACTGCGTCTGAAATTCACATGTCACAAAGCAGTTCCTCGGAAAGCTTCTCTCCAGTTTCGGTCTGAACATATTTTCTTTTTCACTGTTAGCCTCAAAGTGCTCCCTTATATCCCATCACACCCTAAACATACACAGGGCTAGAAAACTGTTCAACGAAAAGAGAGGCTTATCAGTGTGAGAGAATTAAGTTGACACAGAGCAGTTTCACAGAAAGCTTCCTTCTGGATTTGCCCTGAAGATTTTTTTTTCTCCATATCTTAGAATCGTTCCCAAAAGTCCTTCCTCAAATTCCACAGAAACAGTGATTTCAAACTCCTCAATCCAAGAATGGTTTCACTCTGTCAGACGAATATACGCATCGCAAAACCGTTGCTCAGAACATTTCTCTGCAGGTTTCATCAGAAGGCGTTTCTTCACTCACCACAAGGCTCCGGGCGTCACAAAATATCCCTTCCCAGATTCTTCAAAGACAGAGTTTTGAAACAGAGCAACATAGAGTATGCATAAACTCTGTGAATTGAATGCAAATATCAGAGAGCAGAGTCTTGGAACGCTTCTTCCTCGATTGTATTTCAGTATATTTCACTATTCGCCATAGTCCTCAAAGCGTTCCGAAATATCTCTTTTTCGGTTTCACAGGAACAGTGTTGAAACACTGCCTTGTGAGAAAAGAGGTATAACTCCCTGAGTGGAATGCATACATCACAAAGTAATTTATCTTAAAGCTTCTATCCAGTTGTTATCTGAAGATATCTCCTCTTTCTCTGTAGGCCTGAATGTGCTCCAGAATGTTCCTTAGTGGATCTGTGCATGACAGATTTTCCAAACTGCGTAATATAATTAATGTTTTTACTATATGAGACGAAAAAATGTATCTAACACAAAGCGGTTTCACAGAAATCTTCTTTCCAATATTTTTCAGAGGATATTTCCTTTTTCAACTTAGTCGACCCCTGAATATCTCTTGGTAGCTTTTTCTCCAAAAGGGATTCCGGAATCCTCTAGGAGAAGAAATGTATATTTCTGTGAGTGGAATGCACACATCACCAAGCAGCTCTTCAGGAAGCTTCTCTCCTGTTTCTATCTGAAGACGTTTCCTTTCTCACTGTAAGCTTCAAAGCCCTCCAGAATATCCCTTCACAGACTAAAGAAAAACAGTGTTACAATACAGCCCAATGAAATGGGCAGCTTAATTGTGTGAGCGGAATTCACGTGACACAGAGCAGTTTCACAGAAAGCTTCCTTCTGGTATCTATCTGAGGTTATTTCTATTTCAGGATGTTCTAAAGAGCGTTTCCAAATGTCCTTTCTCAGATTCCACAGAAACAGTGATTTCAAACTGCTCAATCCAAAGAATGATGTAACTCTATGAGATGAATACAAACATCACAAAACAGTTGGGCAGAAAGCTTCTCTACGATTTTCAATGGAAGAGATTTCTTTGCCTTAAAAAAGGCCTCAAGTCGCCACTTACTATCCCTTCGAAGCACGCTCAAAGACCGAATTTCAAACTGGAAAATGTAGAGTAGACTTTAACCCTTTGAAATTTACGGACATGTCACAGAGCAGTTTCTTGGGGTGCTTCTTTCTGTTCTTTAATGGACGACATTTCAATTTTGCAGTTCTCTTCAATGTGCTCTGAATATCTCTCCCTTGGTTTTACAGGAACACTGTTCAATCTTTTCCTTATGAGAAGAAAGTTATAACTTCCTGAGTGGAATGCACACATCACCAAGCAGTTTCTCAGAAAACATCTCTCCAGTTTTTATCTGACTGTATTTCCTATTTCACCATAGGCCCGAATGTGACCCCAAATACCTTTTCGTGGACCCATCCACAAGGGAGTTTCCAAGCTGCATAATGTAAGAAAGCTTCGTTTGTGTGAGATGAATAAATATAGCAAAAAGCAGATTCACAGAAAGCTTCTTTCCAGTTTTTATCTGAAGATGTTTCCTTTTTCACCATAGTCCAGAATGTGCTCACAAAGGTCCCTTCGTGGAACCGTCCATGACAGTTTCCAAGCTGCATAATTTAAAGAAAGCTTTATCTACATGAGATGATTGTATATGTCAAAGAGGAGTTTCCTGGAAAGCTTCTTTCCAGTTTTTGTCTGAGGCTATTTCCCTTTTCACCATCAACACCAACCTGCTCCCGAATATCTCCTGGTACCTGTTTCTCCAAAAGGGTTTCACTGACGCTGTCTGAAAAGAGAGGTATAACACTGTGACTGCAATTCACACGTCACAAAGCAGTTGCTCAAAAGCTTCTCTCCAGTTTCGGTCTGAACATATTTCCTTTTTTGCCATTAGACTCAAAATGCTCTCGAATATCCCATCACACACTAAACATACACAGAGCTAGAAAACTGCTCAATGAAAAGAGAGGCTTATCTTAGTGAGAGGAATTAAGACCACACAGGGCAGTTTCACAGAAAGCTTTCATCTGGATTTTTCCTGAGGATATTTCTTTCTCCATATTCTAAGGATGTCCTTCCTCAGATTCTACAAAAACAGTGATTTCAAGCTACTAAATCCAAATAATGATGTAACTCTAGGAGAAGACTACACACATTGCAAAGCAGTTGCTCAGAAGGGTTTTCTGCAGGTTTCATCAGAAAATGATTCCTCACACACCACAAGCCTCCAGGCATCACTAAATATCCCTTCACGGATTCTTCAAAGACGGAGTTTCCAAACTGGGCAACATAGAGCAAGCCTTAACTCTGTGAAGTGAATGCACTTATCAGAGAGCAGATTCTTGGAATGCTTCTTCCTCGATTTTATTTCAGTATATTTCACTATTCTCCATAGTCATCATTGCGTTCCGAAATATCAATTTTTCAGATTCACAGGAACAGTGTTCAAACACTGCCTTGTGAGAAAAGAGGAATAATTCCCTGAGTGAAATGCATACATCACAAAGTAGTTTCTCAGAAAGCTTCTATACAGTTTTTACCTGAAGAAATCTCGTCTTTCACCATCGGCCTGAATGTGCTCCCGAATGTCCCTTCGCAGATCTGTGCATTACGGAGTTTCCAAACTGCATAATATAATTTAAGTATTAACTATGCAAGATGAATAAATCTATCTAATACAAAGATCTTTCACAGAAATCTTCTTTCCAGTTTTGTCTAAGGATATGTCCTTTTTCACCATAGCATTGCCTATACTCCCGAATGTCTGTTTGTAGCTTTTTCTGCAAAAGAGATTCCAGAATCCTCTAGGAGAGGAAAAGTATGTTTCTCTGAGTGGAATGCACACGTCACAATGCAGGACCTCTGAAATCTTCTCTCCAGTTTCTATCTGAAGATGTTTCCTTTCACACTGAAAGCCTCAAAGCCATCCAGAATATAACTTCTCAGACTAAACAAAAACAGTGTTATGATACAGCTCAATGAAAAGAGAAGCTTAACTGTGTGAGCGGAATTCTCGTGACACAGAGCAGCTTCACAGAAAGCTTCCTTCTGGTTTCACTCTGAGGTTATTTCTTTTTCAGGATATTCTAAGAGCGTTTCCAAATGTCCTTTCTCATATTCCACAGAAACGGTGATTTCAAACTCTCAATCCAAGGTATGATTTAATTCTATGAGATGAATACAAACATCACAATAGAAGTGTGCAGAAAGCTTCTCTCCTATTTTCAATGGAAGACATTTCCTTGCCTCACCCAGGCCTCCGGTCACCACTTACTATCCCTTCGCAAAACCCTCAAAGATGAACTTTCAAACTGGGAAATGTAGAGTAAAATTTAACCCTCTGAAAAGAATGGATATGTCAGCGAGCAGCTTCTTCGAGTGCTTCTTTCTGTTTTGTATTGGAGGACATTTCACTTTTTGCCATAGTCTTCAATGTGCTCCTAATATCAGTGTTTTGGGCTTACAGGAACAGTATTCATACTGTGCCTTATGAGAAGAAAGTTATAACTCCCTGAGAGGAATGCACACATCTCCAAGCAATTTCTCAGAAAGCTTCTCTCCCGTTTTTATCTGACATATTTCCTCTTTCACCATAGTCCCAAAGGTGTTCCCAAATATCCCTTCGCTGGCCCATCCACGAGGCAGTTTCCAAGGTGTGTAATGTAAAGAAAGCTTCATTCATGTGAGATGAAAAAACATAGTGAAAAGGAGATTCACAGAAAGGTACTTTCAAGATTTTATCTGAAGATATTTCCTTTCTCACCATAGTCCAGAATGTGCTCCTGAAGGTCCCTTCATGGATCCGTCCATGACAATTTCCAAGCTGCGTAGTGTAAAGAAAGCTTTATCTATGTGACATAATTACACATATCACAGAGTAGTTTCCTAGAAAGCTTCTTTCCAGTTTTTGCCTGAGGCTTTTTCCCTTTTCACCATCAGCATCAACATGCTCTCGAATATCACCTGGTACCTGTTTCTCCAAAACGGTATCCACGACGCTGTATGAGAATAGAGGTATAACACTGTGACTAGAATTCATACGTCACAAAGGATTTTCTCATAAAGCTTCTCTTCAGTTTCGGTCTGAACGTATTTCCTTTTTCACCATTAGCCTCAAAGTGCTCCCGAATATCCCATCACACGCTAAACATACACATGGATAGAAAACTGCTCAATGAAAAGAGAGACTTAACTGAGTGAGAGAAATTAAAACGACAATGTGCAGTTTCACAGAAAGCTTCCTTCTGGATTTTACCTGAGGATATTTCTTTCCCCATATTCTAAGGATCATTCCCAAATATCCTTCCTCAGATTCCTTGAAAACAGTGATTTCAATCTGCTCAATCCAAAGAATGGTTTACCTCTATGAGACGAATACACACATCACAAAGCAGTTGCTCAGAAGGTTTCTCTGCAGGTTTCCTCGGAACACATTTCCTCGCTCACGACAAGCCTTCGAGCGTCACTAAATATGCCTTCCCAGATTCTTCAAAGACAGAGTTTCGAAACTGGGCAACTTACAGTAAGCATTAACTCTGTGAAGTGAATGCCCATATCAGAGAGTAGATTCTTGGAACGCTTCTTCCTTGATTATTTTTCAGTATATTTCACTATGTGCCATAGTTCGCAATGTGTTCCGAAATATCACTTTTTCGGTTTCACAGGAACAGTGTTCAAACACTGCCTTGTGAGAAAAGAGGTATAAATCCCTGAGTGGAATGCATACATAATAAAGTTGTTTCTCAAAAACCTTCTATTCAGTTTTTATCTGAAGACATCTCGTCTTTCACCATAGGTCTGAATGTGCTCCCGAATGTCCCTTCGCGGATCTGTGCTTGACGGAGTTTCCAAACTGCATAATATAATTAAATATTTAACTATGAGAGACGAATAAATATATCTAACACAAAGCAGTTTCACAGAAATCTTTCAAGTTTTTGTCTGAGGATATTTAGTTTTTCACCTAGTCGAATCTGGAATATCTCTTGGTAGCTTTTTCCCTGAAAGGGATTCCGGAATACTCTAGGAGAAAAAGGTATGTTTCTGTGAGTTGAATGCACACGTCACAAAGCAGCTCCTCAGAAAGCTTCTCTCCAGTTTCTATCTGAAGATGTTTCCTTCCTCACCATAAGCCTCAGCCCTCCAGAATATCCCTTCACAGACTAAACAACAAAGTGTTATGATACAGCTCAATGAAAAGTGAAGCTTAACTGTGTGAGCAGAATTCACATGACACAGAGCAGTTTCACAGAAAGATTCCTTCTGGTTTTTCTCTGAGGTTATTTCTTTTTCCGGATCTTCTAAAAAGAGTTTCCAAATGTCCTTTCTGAGTTTATACAGAAACAGTGATTTCAAACTTCTCAATCCAAAGAATGTTTTAACGCTATGAGAGAATACAAACATCACAAAAGTGTTGCGCAGGAAGCTTCTCTCCGATTTTGGATGAAAGACATTTCCTAGCCTCACACAGGCCTCTGGGTACCACTTACAATCCCTTTGCAGAAATCTCAAAGAATGACTTTCAAACTGGGAAATGTAGAGTAAGCTTTAACCCTGTGAAAAGAATGGACATGTCAGAGAGAAGTTTCTTCGAGTACTTCTTTCCTTTCTTTTACAGCACGACATTTCGTTTTTTGCCACAGTCTTCAATGATCTCAGAATATCCCTCTTTTGCTTTTACAGTAACAGTTTTCAAACTGTGCTTTATGAGAAGAAACTTCGTGCATCTGTCCATGACAGTTTCCATGCTGCGTAATATAAAGAAAGCTTTATCTATGTGAGATGATTACACATATAACAGAGTAGTTTCCTAGAAAGCTTCTTTCCAGTTTTTGTCTGTGGCTATTTCCCTTTCCACTGTCAGCATCTGCATGCTCCTGAATATCACTTGGTAGCTGTTTCTCCAAAAGGGTTTCCCCTACGCTGCATGAGAAGAGATGTACAACACTGTGACTGGAATGCACACGTCACAAACAGTTCCTCAGAGAGCTTCTCTCCAGTTTCGGTCTGAACATTCTTCCTATTTCACCATTACCTTCAAAGTGCTCCCGAATATCCCATCATATGCTAAACGAACACAGGGCTAGAAAACTGGCAAATGAAGAGAGGCTTATCTGAATCAGAGGAATTAAGATGACACAGAGCAGTTTCACAGAAAGCTTCCTTCTGGATTTTACCTGAGGATATTTCTTTCTCCATGTTCTAAGGATCATTCCAAAATGTCTTTCCTCAGATTCCACAAAAACAGTGATTTCAAGCTGCTCAATCCAAAGAATGATTTAACTTCTTGAGACGAATACACACATCGCAAAGTCGTTGCTGAGAATGGTTTCTCTGCAGATTTCATCGGAAGACGTTTCCTCATTCACCACAACCCTCCGGGGGTCACTAAATATTCTTTCACAGATTCTTCAAAGACAGAGTTTCAAAACTGGGCAACATAGAGTAAGCATTTACTCTGTGAACTGAATGCCCATATCAGAGAGCAGATTCATGGAACGCTTCTTCCTCGATATTATTTCAGTATATTTCACTATTCACCATAGTCCTCAATGCGTTTTGAAAAATCACTTTTTAGGTTTCACAGGAACAGTGTGCAAACACTGCCTTCTGAGAAAAGAGGTATAACTCACTGAGTGGAATGCTTACGTCACAAAGTAGTTTCTCAGAAAGCTTCTATCCAGTTTTTATCTGAAGATACCTCCTCTTTAAACGTAGGCCTGAATGTGCTCCTGAATGTCCCTTCGCAGATCTGTGCACGACAGAGTTTTCAAACTGCATAGTATAATTAAGGTTTTAACTATGGGAGATGAATAAATATACCTAACACAAAACAGTTTCACAGAAATCTTCTTGCCAGGTTTGTCTGAATATACTTCCTTTCTCACCAGAGAAGCCACTATACTCCCGAATATCTCTTGATAGCTTTTTCTCCACAAGGGATTCCGGAATCCTCTAGGAGAAGAAAGATGTATTTCTCTGACTGGAATTCACATGTCACAAAGCAGCTCCTCAGAAAGCTTCTCTCCAGTTTCTATCTGAAGACGTTTCCTTTCTCACTGTAACCCTCAAAGACCTCCAGAGTATCCCTTCGCAGACTGAGCAAAAACAGTGTTATGATAAAGCTCAATGAAAAGAGAAGCTTAACTGTGTGAGCAGAATTCACGTGACAAAGAGCAGTTTCACAGGAAGCTTCCTTCTGGTTTCTCTCTGAATTATTTCTTTTGCAGGATATTCTAAAGAGCATTTCCAAATGTCCTTTCTCCGATTCCACAGAAACAGTGATTTCAAACTGCACCATCCAAAGAATGATTTATCACTGTTAGATGAATACAAACATCACAAAAGCATTGCGTGGAAAACTTCTCTCCGATTTTCAGTGGAAGACATTTCCTTGCCTTAGACAGGTCTCTGGTCACCACTTAATATCCCTTCACAGAAACCTCAGGGACCGACTTTCAAACTGGGAAATTTGTAGTAAGCTTTAACCCTGTGAACAGAATGGACATGTCAGAGAGCAGTTAATTCGAGTGCTTCTTTCTGTTATTTATTGGTCGATATTTCACTTTTTGCCATAGTCTTCAATGTGCTCCGAATATCACTCTTTTGGTTTTACAATAACAGTGTTCAAACTCTGCCTTCTGAGAACAAAGTTATAACACCCTCAGTAGAATGCTCACAACAACAAACAGTTTCTCAGAAAGCTTCTCTCCAGTTTTTATCTGACTATATCTAATTTCACCATAGGCCCGAATGTGATCCCAAACATCCCTTCGCGGATTAATCGCCGAGGGAGTTTTAAGCTGTGTAATGTAAAGAAAGCTTCATCTAAGTGAGATGAATAAACACAGCAAAAAGCAGAATGACAGAAAGCTTCTTTCAACTTTTTATCTGAAGATATTTCCTTTTTCACCCTAGTCCTTGATGTGCTCCCGAAGGTCTCTTCTTGGAATCGTCCATGACCGTTTTCACGCTGCGTAATGCAAAGAAAGCTTTAACTATGTGAGATAATTACACATATCACAGAGTCGTTTCCTAAAAAGAATATTTCCTGTTTTTGTGTGAGGCTATTTCCCTTTTCACCATCGGAATCAACATACTCCCGTATATCACTTGGTACCTGTTTCTTCAAAATGTTTCCCCGACGCTGTATGAGAAAAGAGGAATAGCACTGTGAGTGGAATGCACACGTGAAAAAGCAGTTCCTCGAAAAACTTCTCTCCAGTTTTGTTCTGAACATAAGTGCTCCCGAATATCCCATCACACGCTAAACATACAGAGGGTTAGAAAACTGCTCAATGAAAGGAGAGGCTTAACTGAGCGAGAGGAATTAAGACAGCACAGAACAGTTTCACAGAAAGCTTCCTATAGGCCAGAATGTGATACCAAATACCCTTCACCGATCCGTCCATGAGGGAATATCCAAGATGCCTAATGTAAAGAAAGCTTCATCTATGTGAGATGAATAAAAGTATCAAAAAGAGATTCACATAAATCTTCTTTCCAGTTTTTATCTGAAGATATTTCATGTTTCACTGTAGTCCAGAATGTGCTCCCGTAGGTCCCTTCTTCGATCACTCTATGACAGTTTCCAAGCTGTGTAATGTAAAGAAAGCTTTATCTATGTGAGATTATAACACATATCACAGAGTAGTTTCCTAAAAAGTTTCTTCCAGTTTTTTTCTGAGGCTATTTTCCTTTTCACCATTGGCATCAACATGCTCCCGAATATCACTTGCTACCTGTTTCTCGAAAAGGGTTTCCCCGATGCTGTATGAGAAGAGAGGTATAACACTCTGAGTGGAATGCACACGTCACAAAACAGTTCCTCGGAAAGCTTCTCTTCAGTTTCGGTATGAACATATTTCCTATTTCAAAGTTAGCCTCAAAGTTATCCCGAATATCCCATCAGACGCTAAATATGCAGAGAGCTAGAAAACTGCTGATTGAAAAGAGAGGCTTATCTGGGTGAGAGGAACTAAGACGACACAGAACAGTTTCACAGAAAGCTTTCTTCTGGATTTTGCCTCAGGATATTTAGTTCTCCATATTCTAAGGATCATTCCCAAATGTCCTTCCTCAGATTCCACAAAAACTGTGAATTCACGCTGTTCAATCCAAAGAATGGATTAACTCTAGAAGACGAAGACACACATCGCAAAGAACTTGCCCAGAACGTTTCTCTGTATGTTTCTTCAGAAGACGTTTCCTCACTCACCGCGAGCCTCCAGGCGTCACTAAATATCCCTTGACAGATTCTTCAAAGACAGAGTTTCGAAACTGGGCAAAATAGACTAAGCATTAACTATGTGAAGTGAATGGTCATATCAGAGAGCAGATTCTTGGAACGCATCTTCCTAGATTTTATTTCAGTATATTTCACTGTTCACCATAGTCCTCAATGCGTTCCGAAATATCACATTTTTGGTTTCAAGGAACAGTGTTCAAACACTGACTTGTGAGAAAAGAGGTATACCTCCCTGAGTGGAATGCATATATCACAAAGTAGTTTCTCAGAAAGCTTCTATCCAGTTTTTATTTGAAGATATCTCCTCTTTCACCATAGGCCTGAATGTACTCCCAAACGTCCCTTCATGGAACTGTGCATGACGGAGTTTCCAAACTGCCTAATATAATTAAGGTTTTAACTATGTGAGACACATAAATATATCTAACACAAAGCAGTTTCACAGAAATCTTCTTTCCAGTTTTTGTTTGAGGATAATTTCTTTTTCACCATAATCCTCTCTATACTCCCGAATATCTCTTTGTAGCTTTTTCTCCAAATGGGATTCTGGAATCCTCTAGGAGAAGGAAGATATATATCTGTGAGTGGAATGCATACGTCACAAAGCAGCTCCTCAGATAGTTTCTCTCCAGTTTCTATCTGAAGGCGTTTCCTGTCTCAGAGTAATCCTCAAATCTTTCCAGAATATCCCTTCACCGGCTAAACAAAAGCAATGTTATGATACAGCTCAATGTAAAGAGAAGCTTTACTGTGTGAGTGGAATTCACGTGACACAGAGCAGGTTCACAGAAAGCTTCCGTCTGCTTTCTCGCTGAGGTTATTTCTTTTTCAGAATATTCTTAAGAGCGTTTCCAAATATCGTTTCTCAGATTCCACAGAAACAGTGATTTCAAACTGCTGAATCTAAAGAATGATTTACCTCTGTGAGATGCATACAAACATGACAAATGGGTTGCACAGAAATCTTCTCTCGGATTTTTGATGGAAGACATTTCCTTGCCTCACACAGGCCTCCGGTTGCCACTTACGATCCCTTCGCAGAACAGTCAAACACGACTTTCACACTGGTAAATGTAGAGTAAGCTTTAACCCTGTGAAAATAATGGACATATCAGAGTGGAGTTTCTTCGAGTGCTTCTGTCTGTTTTTTATTGGGTGACATTTCACTTTTTGCATAGTCTCCAATATGCTCTGAATATCAATCTTTTGGTTTTACAGGAACAGTGCTCAAACTGTGCCTAATGAGAAGAACGTTTAATTCCCTGAGTGAATGCACACATCACCCAGCAGTTTCTCAGAAAATTGCTCTCCAGTTTTTATCTGACTTTATTTCCTCTATCACCGTAGGCCCGAATATGATCCCAAATATCCCTACACGGATCCATCCAGGAGGGAGTTTCCAAGCTGTGTAATGTAACGAAAGCTTCATCTCTGTGAGATTAATAAACAGCAAAAAGCATATTCACAGAAAGGTTCTTACTAGTTTTTATCTGAAGATGTTTCCTTTTTCACCCTAGTCTTGAATGTGTTCCCGGAGGTCCCTTCGTGGTCTGTCCATAATTTTTTCCAGGCTGCATAATATAAAGCAAGCTTTATCTATGTGAGATGATTACACATACCACTGAGTAATGTTTGGAATAACGGAGGCAAGAAGGCGCATTTCCGGGTTCTTCATCACCAACTCTTCCTGTGTGCAAGAAAATGCAGCTGGCGCCAAGGAAGTTGCAGACCAACCACGCATGCACCAGGTGATGTAAATCCGAAGAGGCCAAGATTTTACTGGTGTCACCTACGGAGCCTTCCCACCCCCCCCCCCGACACGCCCGTGCACCGCCACTCCCAGCAGGCGTGCTGCATGGGCTTCCTCAGCCCCTACTCTTCTCAGGACTGGACGACTCTCTTGGCCTCCTTTGCCGAAGGCTGACAGACTTCACCTTACACACCTTTTTTCCTGGAGCTAGATGACCAAAGAATAAATTTGCAGTTTTGCTTTTAGCCTTGCCTACTCGCTTGTTCATTTGTGCTCACTCTGGTGGTTCTTAGAAAAACAAATACGTCGGTGCCGAAACCCGGGAGGAGACCCCTCGTCTGGCGTCTAAGGGTTGAGGAACCTCCTCCTGCTCCCACGCCGCAGACAGACCAGGATCTGAGAACTGCTTCCCCTACACTCATGGCCTCTCTGTGGTAAGTGCCCTTGTCTCCTCTTTACATCCCTTGGCTAGAAATCCTGCGCAGATCTGAAGCTAACTTTTGAGCCACCAAGTGCCTCGGGTACCCGTTCAGGATGGAGACGTCCATCACCTGAAGGTAATCTCCACCTTGGCTCCAAGAGGCTCCAGTCTGTCTCTGGTGATGTCAAAGGATGTTTTGAAGCCAGGAAGAGATCTCCATTGTGTAAGTAAAGAGGAAACAAATGGGAAACCTCCAGTCCAAATTTCCAAACAGCACCCCCTTAGGTTGCCTCCTAACCAATTTAAAAACCTTACAGTGGTTAATTTTCCTTTCCACTGTGGCATGGCCCCAATACAAACTAGATAACCAGTCTCAGTCGCCACCAGAGGGCACTTTAGAACATAATGTTCTGATTGACCTCAGCAATTTCTGCCAGTGGCTAGGGAAGTGGTCCGAAATTTATTACATAGAAGGCTTTTGGGCCTTGTGCTCTCATCCCGACTTGTGTGGCTGGTGTTCTTTTCTTCAGGTTATACTGACCAAGGACGCCGGCTCACAGCAACCTGTAAAAGAGGCGTCTTTATTCCTTTCTGTTCAACCGGAAAGGAACCTCGGATTTCCTTCTGTCTCCGTACCCTCACCCCCGACCTACACTCCTCCTTCATTTTTCAATCAGCTCCTGATATGCGCAACAAACTTCAACAGGTAGAGGATCGTCCTCAGGCACCAATACAAGACCTGGTGAAATTAGCCTTTAAGGTCTATAACTCCAGAGAGGAGATGGCTGAATGACAGTGACAGGCTTGCCTCAAACAGAAGTTGCAGCTCCTAGCGGCGGCTTTACATCCCATTCGTAACACCAGATCAGAGAGTACACACACTGCAGGCTCCAACGTTACAAAAGGAGACTGCTATAGGTGCGGCAAGGCAGGACACTATGCCAACAGGTGTCCACGGGGTCGTTGAGCCCCAATGCAGCATTGCTATCAGTACAAGGCATCAAGACATTGGGCCAGTGAATATCCTAACCCTTATCCAGCAGCAAACCCCTGCCCTATTTGCCAACAAGAAGAACACTGGAACTCTGATTGCTCCACCCTGGGAACAGGTGTCGCGTCTCGACGTGACTCCCTTTACCAGGATCCTGGGAGCTCCTTCCAGCTCCTACATCTGGACGACGACAACTGAAGGTGCCGAGACTCGGGAACACTCATCCAACCTTGCCGAGCCGTGTGTAACTCTCCTGGTAGCCGGTTAGACAATTAATTTTTCAATCGACAGTGGGGCTACCTATTCTATTTTGCCGTCCTTCTCTGGACGTAGCCTTCCATCCAATCCACACCTTAATTGCTGCCTGGTCAACAACTACTTTGCGCACTCGTTCCTCATTCCCAGCTAGAAAGGGCCCCCACCGAAAGCAATCAGTGGAAATCAGTTCAACTTTCCCACACTCGCCTCACACTTACTAAATTTTCTTAACTATTTCATACTCCCCAGCCTTGCCAGGATCATCCTTTTGGGTTTTGTCTATATTCCAACAAATGTTTCAATTCTTCATTCCTACACTAATAATGTGTTTTATTTTATGTTTTGCCCCCATTTTGATCAAATATCTCCATGCCAAGATACAAGAAATCACTCGAGTCATCTTCAACCAAATGCTTCTTCATCCGTACGTCCAAACACCAACCATAGGCCTCCACCTTAATGACGTCCCTTAACAGCAGGAAGTAGCCAGACAGATCACGGCACCCCTTTATCACTATTACCAATAAAAGGTGGACTGCTTGGGTGAACGGAGGCAAGATGGCGCATTTCTGGGTTCTTCATCACCAACTCTTCCCGTGTGCATGAAAAAGCAGCTGGCGCCTGGGAAGGTGTAGATGAAACAGGCATACACCAGGTGATGTCAGTCCGAAGAGACCAAGATTTACCTGGTGGCACCTGCCGAGCCTTCCCCCCCGACATGCCCGTACCCCGCCTAATACCCTTCCACTCCTAGAAAAGCTGCTCCCAACAGGCGCGCTTCTTGGGCTTCCTCTGCCCTACTCTTGGTGGGACTGCATTAACAACTCCACCTGGGCTACTCTCTTGGCCTCCCTTGCCAGAGGCAGACAGACTTCACCTTACACACCTTTTTTCCTGGAGCTAGAAGACCAAATAATAAATTTGCTGTTTTGCTTTTAGCCATGTCTACTCGCTTGTTTTTTGTGCTCGCTCGGGTGGTTCTTAGAAAAACAAATCAAGTAGTTTCCTAGAAAGCTTCTTTCCAGTTTTTGTCTCAGGCTATTTCCCTTTTCACCAACGGCATCAACATGCTCCTGAATATCACCTGGTACCTGTTTCTTGAAAAGTGTTTCCCTGACACTGTATGAGAAGAGAGGTATAACACTGTTACTGGAATGCACATGTCACAAAGCAGCTCCTCGGAAAGCTTCTCTCCAGTTTCGGTCTGAACATATTTCTTTTTTCTCCATAAGCCTCAATGTGCTCCCTAATATCCCATCACATGCTAAACATACACAGGGCTATGAAGCTGTTCAATGAAAAGAGAGGCTTATCTAAGGGAGAGGAATTAAGACGACACAGAGCAGTTTCACAGAAAGCTTCCTTCTGGATATTACCTGAAGATATTTCTTTCTCCATATTCTAAGGATTGTTCCCAAATATCCTTCCTCAGATTCCACAATGACAGTGATTTCAAACTTCTCAATCCAAAGAATGGTTTAAGTCTATGAGAAGAATACACACATCACAAAGCAGTTGCTCAGAACGTTTTCTCTGCAGGTTTCATCAGAAGACGTTTCCTCACACACCACAAGCCTCCGGGCGTCACTAAATATCCCTTCACAGATTCTTCAAAGACAGAGTTTTGAAACTGGGCAACATAGAGTCAGCATTAACTCTGTGAAGTGAATTCACATATCAGAGACTAGATTCTTGGAAAGCTTTTTCCTCGATTTTATATCAGTATATTTCACTATTCGCCAGAGTCCTCAATGCGTTCCGAAATATCACTTTTTTTTGTTTCACGGGAACAGAGTTCAAACACTGCCTTGTGAGAAAACAGGTATAACTCCCTCAGTGGAATGCATACATCACAAAGTAGTTT
Organism: Piliocolobus tephrosceles; assembly: GCF_002776525.5. Taxonomy (NCBI): domain Eukaryota; kingdom Metazoa; phylum Chordata; class Mammalia; order Primates; family Cercopithecidae; genus Piliocolobus; species Piliocolobus tephrosceles. Next base: position 62,270 of record NW_022314950.1, read on the forward strand.
CTCAGAAAGCTTCTATCCAGTTTTTATCTGAAGATATCACCTCTTTCACCGTAGGCCTGAATGTGCTCCTGAATGACCCTTCGCGTATCTGTGCATGATGGAGTTCCCAAAATGTGTAATATAATTAAAGTTTTTACTATGTGAGACGAATGAACATATTTAAAACAAAGCAGTTTCACAGAAATCTTCTTTCCAGTTTTTGCCTGAGGATATTTCCTTTTTCACCATAGTCATCACTATACTCTCGAATATCTCTTGGTAGCTTTTTCTCCAAAAGGGATTCCGGAATCCTTTAGAAGAAGAAAGGTATATTTCTTTTCTTTCTTTTTTTTTATTACTATACATTAAGTTCTAGGGTACATGTGTTCAATGTGCAGGTGTGTTACATATGTATACCTGTGCCACGTTGTTGTGCTTCACCCATCAACTCGTCAGCACCCATCAATTTGTCATTTATATCAGGTATAACTCCCAGTGCAATCCCTCCCTCCACCCCCCTTCCCATGATAGGCCCTGATATGTGATGTTCCCCTTCTCGAGTCCAAGTGATCTCATTGTTTAGTTCCCACCTATGAGTGAGAACATGCGGTGCTTGGTTTTCTGTTCTTGTGATAGTTTGCTAATATTGATGGTTTCCAGCTGCATCCATGTCCCTACAAAGGATGCAAATTCTTCCTTTTTATGGCTGCATAGCATTCCATGGTGTATATGTGCCACATTTTCCTAAGCCAGTCTGTCACTGATGGACATTTGGGTTGATTCCAAGTCTTTGCTATTGTGAATAGTGCTGAAATAAACATATGTGTGCATGTGTCTTTATAGCAGCATGATATAGAACAAGGCCGGAGGCATCACTCTACCTGACTTCAAACTATATTACAAGGCTACAGTAACCAAAGCAGCATGGTAGTGGTACCAAAACAGAGATATAAACCAATGGAACAGAACAGAGTCCTCAGAAATAATACCACACATCTACAGCCATCTGATATTTGACAAAACTGAGAGAAACAAGATGTGGGGAAAGGGTTCCCTATTTAAGAAATGGTGCTGGGAAAATTGGCTAGCCATAAGTAGAAAGCTGAAAATGGCTCCTTTCTTTAATCCTTATAGGAAAATTAATACAAGATGGATTAGACACTTAAATGTAAGACCTAATAGCATTAAAACCCTAGAAGAATGTCTAGGCAGTATCATTCAGGACATAGGCATGGCAAAAACTTCATGCATAAAACACCAGAAGAAAGGTATATTTCTGTGAGTGGAGTGCACACATCACAAAGCATCTTCTCAGAAAGCTTCTCTCCAGTTTCTATATGAAGACTTTTTTTTCACCATATGCCTCAAAACCCTTGAAAACATCCCTTCACCGACTAAGCAAAAACAGTATTATGATAAAGCCCAATGAAAGGAGAAGCTTAACTGTGTGAGCGGAATTCACGTGACACACACCAGGTTCACAGAAAGCTTCCTTTGGTTCTCCCTGAGGTTATTTCTTTTTCACGATATTCTAAAGAGCGTTTCCAAATGTCCTTTCTTAGATTCCACAGAAAGAGTGATTTCAAACTGCTCAATTGAAAGAATGATTTAACGCTATGAGATGAATACAAACATCAAAAGAGATTTGCGCTGAAAACTTCTCTCCGATTTTCGATGGAAGACATTGCCTTGCTTCACACAGGCCTCCGGTCGCCACTTACTATCCCTCACAGAACCCTCAAAGACCGCCTTTCAAACTGGGAAATGAAGAGCAAGCTTTAACACTGTGAAAAGTATGGACCTGCCAGAGAGCAGTTTTTTCGAGTGCTTCTCTCTGTTTTTTATTGGACGACATTTCACTTTTTGCCCTAGTCTTCAATGGGCTCCGAATATCCCTCTGTTGGTTTTACAGAAAGAGTGTTCAAACTGTGCCTTATTACAAGAAAGTTATGACGCCCTGAGTGGAATACACATATCACGGAGCAGTTACTCAGAAAGCTTCTCTCCAATTTTTATCTGCCTATATTTCCTATTTCACCATAGGCCCGAATGTGTTCTAAAATATCCTTTCCCAGATCCATCCACAAGGGAGTTTCCAAGATGCGTAATGTGAAGAAAGCTTAATCTATGTGAGATGAATAAACATAGAAAATAGCAGATTCACAGAAAGCTTCTTGCCAGTTTTTATCTGAACATATTTCCTTTCTCACCATAGTCCAGAATTTGCTCGTGAAAGTCCCTTCATGGATCCGTCCATGACAGTTTCCAAGCTGCGTAATGTAAGGAAAGCTTTTTCTATGTGAGACGATTACACATATCACAGAGTATTTTCCTGGAAAGTTTCCTTCCAGTTTTTGTCTTAGGCTATTTCCCTTTTCAACATTGGCATCAACATGCTCCCGAATATCACATGGTACCAGTTTGTCCAAAAGGATTTCCCTGACGATGTATGAGAAGAGAGGTATAACAGTGTGACTGGAATTCACACGTCACAAAGCAGTTTCTCAGAAAGCTTCTCTCCAGTTTCGGTCTGAACATATTTCCTTTTTCACCGTTAGCCTCAAAGTACTTTCGAATATCCCATCACATGCTAAATACACACAGGGTCAGAAAACTACTCAATGAAAACTGAGGCCTATGTGAGTGAGGAAAAATAAGACGACACAGAGCAGTTTCACAGGAAGCTTCCTTCTGGATTTTACCTGAGGATATTTCTTTCTCCATATTCCAAAGAACATTCCCAAATGTCCTTACTCGGATGCCACAAAAACAGTGATTTCAAGCTGCTCAATCCAAAGAATGGTTTAACGCTATGAGACGAATACACACATCGAAAAGGAGTTGCTCAGAACGTTTCTCTACAAGTTTTATCAGAAGACGTTACCTTGCTCACCACAAGCTTCTGGGCGTCACTAAGTATCCTTTCACAGATCCTTCAAAGACAGAGTTTCGAAACTGTGCAACATAGAGTAAGCATTAACACTGTGAAGTGAATGCCCATATCATAGAGTAGATTCTTGGAACGCTTTTTCCTAGATTTTATTTCAGTGTATTACACTATTCGCCATAGTCCTCAATGTGAACCGAAATATCATTTTTTCGGTTTCACAGGAGCAGTGTTCAAGCACTGTCTTGTGAGAAAAGATTTATATCTCCTTGAGTGGAATGCATACATCACAAAGTAGTTTCTCAGAAAGCATCTATCCAGTTTTTATCTGAAGATATCTCCTCTTTCACCGTAGGCCTGAATGTGCTCCCGAATGTCCCTTTGTGGATCTGTGCATGACGGAGTTTCCAAACTGTGTAATATAATTAAATGTTTAACTATACGAGACGAATAAATATGTCTAACACAAAGCAGCTTCACAGAAATCTACTTTCCGCTTTTTGTCTAAGGATGTTTCCTTTTTGACCATATTCATCACTATACTCCCGAATATCTCTTGGTAGCTGTTTCTCTAAAAGGGATTCCAGAATCCTCTAGGAGAAGAAAGGTATATTTCTGTGAGTGGAATGCACACGTCACAAAGCAGCTCCTTGGAAAGCATTTATCCTGTTTCTGTGTGAAGGCTTTTCCTTTCTCACTGTAAACTTCAAAGCCCTCCAGATTATCTCTTCCCAGACTAAGCAAAAACAGCGTTATGATACAGCTCAATGAAAACAGAAGCTTAATTGTGTGAGTGAAATTCACATGACACAGAGCATTTTCACAGAATGCTTCCTTCTGGTTTATCTCTGAGGTTATTTCTTTTTCAGGATATTCTAAAGAGCGTTTCCAAATGACTTTTCTCAGATTCCACAGAAACAGTGATTTCAAACTGCTCAATCCAAAGAATGATTTAAAGCTATGAGATGTATACAAACATCACAAAAGCGTTGCACAGAAAGCTTCTCTCCGAATCTTGATGGAAGACATTTCCTTGCCTCACACAGACCTCTGGTCGCCACTTACTAACCCTTCACAGAACCCAAAGATTGACTTTCAAACAGGGAAATATAGAGTAAGCTTTAACCCTGTGAAAATAATGGGCATGTGAGAGAACAGTCTCTTCATGTGCTTGTTTCTGTTTTTTATTGGACGACATTTCACTTCTTACCATAGTCTTCAATGTGCTCAGAATATCACTCTTTCGGTTTTACAGGAACAGTGTTCAAACTGTGCCTAATGAGAAGAAAGTTATAACTCCCGGAGTGGAATGCTCAGATCACCAAGCAGTTTCTCAGAAATCTTCTCTCCAGTTTTTATCCGACTATATTTGCTATTTCACCATAGGCCCGAATGTGATCCTAAATATCTCTTCGCTGATCCAACCACAAAGGAGTTTCCAAGCTGTGTAATGTAAAGAAAGCTTCATCTACGTGAGAAGAATAAACAGAGCAAAAAGCAGATTCACAGAAAGCTTCCTTTCAGTTTTTATCTGAAGATAGTTCCTTTCTCACCATAGTCCAGAATGTGCTCCCGAAGGTCCCTTCGTGGATCCATCCATGACAGATTCCAAGCTGTGTAATGTAAAGAAAACTTCATCTATGTGAGATGATTACAGATATCCCAGAGTAGTTTCCTAGAAAACTTCTTTCCATTTTTTGTCTGAGGCTATTTCCGTTTTCACCATCAGCATCAACATGCTCCCGAATATCACTTGGTATCTCTTTCTCCAAAAGGGTTTCCCTGACCATGTATGAGAAGAGAGGTATAACACTGTGACTGGAATTCACACGTCATAAAGCAGGTCCTTGGAAAGCTTCCCTCCAGTTTCGTTCTGAACATATTTCCTTTTTCACTGTTAGCCTCAAAGTGCTTCCGAATAACTAATCACACGCTAAATACACAGGGCTGGAAAACTGCTCAATGAAAAGAGAGGCTTATCTGAATGAGAGGAAATAAGACGACACAGAGCAGTTTTACAGAAAGCTTCTTCTGGATTTTACCTGAGGATATTTCTTTCTCCATAATCCAAGGATTATTCCCAAACTTTTTTATCAACTGCTTTGCGATGTATGTATTTGTATCATAGAGATAAACCATTATTTCAAATGAGCAGCTTGAAATCACTGTTTTTTTTGGAATCTGAGGAAGGACATTTGGGAACAATCCTTAGAATATTGCTCCAATGTTCTATTCAATATAGCACATTTAAGACTACGGCAAAGTGAAATGTCATGCAATAAAAAACAGAAAGAAGCACTCGAGGAAAGTGCTCTCTGACAGCCCATTCTTTTCACAGGGTTAAAGCTTACTCTACGTTTCCCAGTTTCAAAGTCGGTCTCTAAAGGTTCTGCGAAGGGATAGTATGTGGCAACCAGAGGCCCGTGTCGAGCAAGGAAATGTCTGCCCTCGGAAATTGGAGAGAAACTTTCTGCAAAACTATTTTTTGATGTTTGTGTTCATCTCAAAGAGTTAAATCATTCTTTGGATTGAGCAGTTTGAAATCATTGTTTCTGTGGAATCTGACAAAGGACATTTGGAGAGGCTCTTTAGAATATCTGAAGAAGACATAACCTCAGAGAGAAACCAGAAGGAAGCTTTCTGTGAACCTGCTCTGTGTCACGTGAATATGCTCATACAGTTAAGCTTCTCATTTCACTGAGCAGTATCATAACGTTTTTGTTTAGACTGGGAATGGATATTCAGGAGTGATTTGAGGGTTATGGTGAGAAAGGAAAGGTCTTCAGATAGAAACTGCAGAGAAGCTTTCTGAGGAGCTGCTTTGTGACGTGTGCATTCCATTCACAGAAATATACCTTTCTTCTCCTAGAGGATTCCACAATCCCTTTTCATGAAAAAGCTACCAAGAGACATTCGGGAGTATAGGGATGGCTACGGTGAAAAAGGAGATATCCTGAGAGAAAAACTGGAAAGAAATTTTCTGTGAAACTGCCTCATGTTACATATATCTATTCATCTCGCATAGTTCAAACCTTTTTTATATTACGCAGTTTGGAATCTCCGTCATGCACGGATTCGTGAAGGGACATTTGGGAGCGTATTCTGGCCTTCGGTGAAAGAGGAGATATCGTCAGATAAAAACTGGAGAGAATGGTTCTGAGAAACTACTTTGTGATGTATGCATTCCACTCAGGCAGTTATACCTCTTTTCTCACAAGGCACTGTTTGAACAATGTTCCTGTGAAACCGAAAAAGTGATATTTCAGAGCACACTCAGGTCTATGGCGAATAGTGAAATATGCTGAAATTAAATCGAGAAAGAAGTGTTCCAAGAATCTGCTCTCTTATATGTGCACTCACTTCACAGAATTTATGCTTACTGTACGTTGCCCAGTTTCGAAATTCTGTCTTTGAAGAATCTATGAAGGGAGATTTAGTGACGCCCGGAGGCTTGTTGTGAGCAAGGCAACATTTTCTGATGAAATCAGCAGAGCAACTTTCTGAGCAATTGCTGTGTGGTGTTTGTATTCGTCTACCAGATTCAAACTGTTCTTTCGATTGAGCAGTTTGAAATCACTGTTTCTGTGGAATCTGAGAAAGGACATTTGGAGACGCTCTTTAGAATATCCTGAAAAAGATATAACGCCAGATAGAAAGAAAAAGGAAGCTTTCGCTGAAACTGCTTTGTGTCACGTGAGGCCGCTCACACATTTAGGCTTCTGTTTTCATTGAGTAGTATCATAAACTATTTTTGTTTAGTCTGTGAAAGGATATTCAGGAGCGCATTGAGGCTTACGGTGAGAAAGATACGTCTTCAGATAGAAACTGGAGAGAAGCTCTCTGAGGAGCTGCTTTGTGACCTGTGCGTTTCACTCAAAGAAATATACCTTTCTTCTCCTATACGATTCTCAAATCCCTTTTGGAGAAAAATCTACCGAGAGACACTTGTGAGTATAGGGACAGCTATGTTGAAAATCAAATGTCCTCAGAGAAAAACTGGAAAGAAGATTTCTGTGAAACTGCTTTGTGTTAGATATATTTATTTATCTGGCATAGTTAAAACTTTTCTTATACTTCGCAGTTTGGAAACTCTATCATGAGCAGATCTGTGAAGGGACTTTCTAGAGCACATACAAATCTACGTTGAAAGATTAGATATCTACAGATAAAAACTGGACAGAAACTTTCTGAGAAACTACTTTGTGATATATGCATTCAGCTCAGGGATTTATACCTTTTTTGTCACAAGGCAGCGTTTGAACACTGTTCCTGTGAAACCAAAAAACTGATATTTTGGAGCGCATTGAGGACTATGGTGAATAGTGAAATATACTGAAATAAAATCGAGGATGAAGCGTTCCAAGAATCTGCAATGTGATATGTGCATTCACTTCACAGAGTTATGCTTACCCTATGTTAATAAGTATGCTAACTTAACGCTGACTCTATGATGCCCAGTTTCGAAACTCTGTCTTTGAAGAATCTGTGAAGGGATATTTAGTGACGGCCGGAGGATTTTGATGAGCAAGGAAACGTCTTCCGATGAAAGCTGCAGAGAAACTTTCTGAGCAACTGCTTGGTGATGTGTGTATTCTTCTCTTAGAGTTAAACCATTCCTTGGATTGAGCAGCTTGAAATCACTGTTTCTGTGGAATCTGAGGAAGGACATGTGGGAAAGATCCTTGGAATATGGAGAAAGAAGTATCCTCAGGTAAAATCCAGAAGGAAGCTTTTTGTGAAACTGCTCTGTGTCGTCTGAATTTCTCTTGCTCATTTAAGCCTTACTTTTCATTCAGCAGTTTTCTAACCCTGTGTATGTTTAGCTTGTGTTGGCATATTCAGAAGCACTTTGAGGCTTACGATGAAAAAGGAAATATGTTGAGACCTTAACTGGAGAGAAGCTGTCCGAGGAACTGCTTTGTGACTTGTGCATTCAATTCACAGTGTTGTACCTCTCTTCTCATACGGCGTCAGGGAACCCTTTTGGAGAAACAGGTAGCAAGCGATATTCGGGAGCATGTTGGTGCTGATGGTGAAAAGACAAATAGCCTCAGACAAAAACTGGAACGAAGCTTTCTAGGAAACTACTCTGTGATATGTGTACTCATCCCACATAGATTAAGCTTTCTTTTCACTATGCAGCTTGGAAAGTGTGATGGATGGATCCACGGAAAGACCTTCAGGAGCACATTCAGGACTATGGTGAAAAAGGAAATAACTTCAGATAAAAACTGGAAAGAAGCTTTCTGTGATTTTCGGTTTTGCTGTGATTATTCATCTCACATAGATGAAGCTTTCTTTACATTATGCAGCTTGGAAACTCCCTCGTGGATGGATATGCGAAGGGATATTTGGGATCACATTCGTGACTATGGTGAAATAGAAAATATAGTCAGATAAAAACTGGAGACAAGCTTTCTGTAAAAGTGCTTGGTGATTGGTGCATTCCACTCAGGGAGTTATAAATTTCTTCTCATAAGGCACAGTTTGAACAATGTTCTTCTAAAACCAAAAGAGTGATATTCAGAGCATATTGAAGACTATGGCAAAAAGTGAAACATTGTCCAATAAAAATCAGAAAGAAGCACCTGATGAAACTGCTCAATGACCTGTCCATTCTTATCAGAGGGTTAAAGCATACGCTATATTTCCCAGTTTAAATGTTGTTCTTTGAGGATACTGCGAAGGGATAGTAAGTGGCAACCGGAGGCCTGTGACAAGCAAGGAAATGTCTTCCATCAAAAATTGGAGGGAAGCTTTCTGCGAAACTCTTTTGTGAAATTTGTATTCATCTCATAGAGATGAATCATTCTTTGGATTCAACAGTTTGAAGTCACTGTCTGTGGAATCTGAGAAAGGATATTTGGAAACACTCTTTAGAATATCCTGAAAGAGAAGTAACCTCAGAGAGACCAGAAGGAAGCTTTCTGTGAAACCACTCTGTGTCACGTGAATTCTGCTCACACAGTTAAGCTTCTCTGTTCATTGCACAGTATCATAACACTTTTTGTTTTGTCTGCGAAGGGATATAATGGAGCACTTTGAGGCTTATGGTGAGAAGGGAAATGTCTTCAGGTAGAAACTGGAGAGAATCTTTCTGAAGAGATGCTTTGTGCCATGTGCATTCCACTCACAGAAATATAGTTTTCTTCTCAGAGAGGATTCTGGAATCCCTTTTGCAGAAAAAGCTACCAAGAGATTTTCGGGAGTATAGGGACAGCTATGGTGAAAAATGAAATATCCTCAGACAAAACTGGAAAGAAGATTTTTGTGAAACTGCTTTGTATTAGATATATCTATTCATCTCGCATAGTTCAAAGCTTTCTTATATTACGCAGTTTGGAAACTCTGTCATGCACGTATCTGCAAAGGAACATTCGGGAGCACATTCAGGCCTACAGTGAAAGAGGAGATATCGTCAGATAAAAACTGGATAGAAGCTTTCTGAGAAACTACCTGTGATCTATGCATTCCGTTCGTGGAATTATACCTCTTTTCTCACAATGCAGTGTTTAAGCACTGTTTCTAGAGTAACCGAAATAGTGATATTTTGGAGTGCATTGCGGACTATGGCAAATAGTGAAATATACTAAAATAATATCGAGAATGAGGCGTTCCAAGAATCTGCTCTCTGATATGTGCATTCACTTCACAGCATTTATGCTTACACTATGTTGCCCAGTTTCAAAATTCTGTCCTTGAAGAATCTGAGAAGGGATATTTAGTGACACCAGGAAGCTTGTGGTGAGCAAGGAAACATCTTCCGATGAAACCTGCAGAGCAACTTTCTGAGCAACTGCTTTGTGATGTGTGTATTCGTCTCATAGATTTAAATCGTTCTTTGGATTGAGCAGATTGAAATCACTGATTTGTGGAATCTGAGGAAGAACATTTGGGAACGATCCTTAGAACATGGAGGAAGAAATATCCTCAGGTAAAATACAGAAGGAAGCTTTCTGTGAAACTACTATGTGTCATCTTAATTCCTCTCACTCAGTGAAGCCTCTCCTTACGTTGAATAGTTTTATAGCCCTGTGTATGTTTTGCGTGTGATGGGACATTCGGAACACTTTAGACTTATGGGGAAAAAGGATTAAGTTCAGAACAAAACTGGAGAGAAGCTTTCCGAGGAACTGCTTTGTGACGTGTGCATTCCACTCACAGAAATATACCTTTCTGCTACTAGAGGATTCCGGAATCCTTATTGGAGGAAAACGTACCAAGAGACATTCAGGAGTTTAGGGATGGCTATGGTGAAAAAGGAAATATCCAGAGACAAAACTGGAAAGAAGTTTTCTGTGAAACTGCTTCATGTTTGATATATCTATTCATCTCGCATAGTTCAATCCATTCTTATATTACGCAGTTTGGAAATTTCGTCATGCATGAATCCGTGAAAAGACATATGGGAGCACATTCAGACCTTCGGGGAAAGAGGTGATATCATGAGAAAAAAACTGGAAAGAAGCTTTCTGATAAACTACATTGTGATGTATGCATTCCGCTCAGAGAGTTATACCTATTTTCTCTCAATTCAGGTTTGAACACTGTTCCTGTGAAACCGAAAATGTGATATTTTGGAGCACACTGAGGACTATGCCGAATACTGAAATATACTGAAATAAAATCGAGTAAAAACCGTTCCAAGAATCTGCTTTCTGATATGTGCATTCAATTCACAGAATTTATGCTTACTCTATGTTACCCAGTTTCGAAATGCTGTCTTTGAAGAATCTCTGAGGGGATATTTTGTGACGCCCGGAGGCTAGTGGTGAGCAAGGAAACATCTTCCGATGAAACCTGCAGAGTAACTTTCTGAGCAACTGCTTTGTGATGTCTGTATTTTTCTTCTAGATTTAAACCATTCTGTGGATTGAGCAAATTGAAAATACTGTTTTTATGGAAATTGAGGAAGGACATATGGGAACGATCCTTAGAACATGGAGAAAGAAATATCCTCAGGTAAAATCCAGAAGGAAGCTTTCTGTGAAACTACTCTGTGTCGTCTTCATTCCTCTCACTTAGTTAAGCTTCTCCTTACATTGAGTAGTTTTATAACCCTGTGTATGTTTAGCGTGTGATCAGACATTCGGAAGCACTTTGAGGCTTATGGTAAAAAGTAAATAGGTTCAGAGCGAAACTGGAGAGAAGCTTTCTGAGGAACAGCTTTGTGACATGTGCATTCTACTCACAGTGTTATACCTCTCTTCTCATACAGCATAGAGGAAACCCTTTTGGAGAAACAGGTACCACGTGATATTAGGGAGCATGTTGATGCTGATGATGAAAAGGGAAATAGCCTCAGATAAAACCTGGAAAGAAGCTTTCCAGGAAACTATTCTGTGATATGTGTAATCATCTCACAGAGATAAAGGTTTCCTTACATTACACAGCTTGAAAACTGTCATGGACGGATCCACGAAGGGACTTTTGGGAGCAGACTCAGGACTATGGTGAAAAAGGAAATATCTTCAGATAAAAACTGAAAAGAAGCTTTCTGCGAATCTGCTTTTTTCTATGTTTATTCTTCTCACATAGATGAAGCTTTCTTTACATTCCACAGCTTGGAAACTCCCTCGTGGATGGATCCACGATGGGATATTTGGGATTACATTCAGGACTACGGTCAAATAGGAAATACAGTCAGACAAAAACTGGAGAGAAGCTTTCTGAAGAACTGCTTAGTGATGTATGCATTCCATTCATGGGGTTTCAATGTTCTTCTCATAAGGCACAGTTTGAACACTGTTCCTGTAAAACCAAAAGAGTGATATTCGGAGCACATTGAAGACTATGGCAAAAAGTGAAATATCGTCCAATAAAAAACAGAAAGAAACACTCGAAGAAATTGCTCCCTGACATGCCCATTCTTTTCACAGGGTCAGAGCTTACTCTTAATTTCCAAGATTGAACGTCGGCCTCTGAGGGTTCTGAGAATGGATACCAAGCGGCAACCAGAGGCTAGTTTCAAGCAAGGAAATGTCTCCCATTGAAAATTGGAGAGCTGCTTTCTGTGCAAAACTTTTGGGATGTCTGTGTTCATCACAAAGATTTAAATCATTCTTTGGATTGAGCAATTTGAAATCACTGTTTCTGTGGAATCTGAGAAAGGACATTTGGAGACGCTCTTTAGAATACCCTGAAAAAGAAATAACCTCAGAGAGAAACCAGAAGGAAGCTTTCTGTGAAACTGCTCTGTGTCACGTGAATTCTGCTCACACAGTTAAGCTTCTTTTTTCACTGAGCAGTATCATAACACTGTTATTGTTTAGATTGGAAAGGGATATTCAGGAGTGATTTGAAGGTTACGGTGAGAAAGGCAACGTCTTCAGATAGAAACTGGAGAGAAGCTTTCGGGGGAGCTGCTCTGTGACATGTGCATTCCACTCACAGAAATATACCTTTCTTCTCTTAGAGGATTCCGGAATCCCTTTTGGAGAAAAACTACCAAGAGTCATTCAAGAGAATATGGACGGCTATGATGAAAAAGGATGTATCCTCAGAGAGAACTGAAAAGAAGCTTTCTGTGATACTGCTTCATGTTAGATATATCTATTCACCATGCATAGTTCAAACCTTTCTTATATTACTCAGCTTGGAAACTCCGTCATGCACGAATCCACGAAGGGAAATTTGGGAGCACATTCAGGCCTATCGTGAAAGAGGATATATCCTAAGATAAAAACTGGATAAAAGCTCTGTGAGAAACTACTTGTGATGTATGCATTCCGTTCAGGGAGTTATACCTCTTTCCTCACAAGGCAGTGTTTAAACACTGTTCCAGTGTAACCGAAAAAGTGATATTTTGGAGCACACTGAGAACTATGGCAAATAGCGAAATATACTGAAATAAAATCGAGAAAGAAGCGTTCCAAGAATCTCCTCTCGGATATACACATTCACTTCACAGAATTTAGGCTTACTCTATGTTGCCCAGTTTCGAAATTCTGTCTTTGAAGAATCTGTGAAGGGATATTCAGTGATATCCAGAGGCTTTTGCTGAGCAAGGAAACATCTTCCGATGAAACCTGCAGAGTAACTTTCTGAGCAACTGCTTTGCAATGTGTGTATTCATCTCATAGATTTAAACCGTTCTTTGGATTGAGCAGATTGAAGTCACTGTTTTTGTGGAATCTGAGGAAGGACATTTGGGAACGATGCTTAGAACATGGAGAAAGAAATATCCTCAGGTAAAATCCAGAAGGAAGCTTTCTGTGAAATTCCTCTGTGTCGTCTTAATTTCTCTCACTTAGTTAAGCCTCTCCTTACATTAAGCAGTTCTAAAACCCTGTGTATGTTTAGCGTGTGATGGGACATTCCGGAGCACTTTGAGGCTTATGATGAGAAAGAAAATATGTTCAGAGTGAAACTGTAGAGAATCTTTCCGAGGAACTGCTTTGTGACGTGTGCATTTCACTCACAATGTTTTACCTCTCTTCTCATACAGTCTCGGGGATACCCTTTTGGAGAAACAGGTACCAAGTGATACTCGGGAGCATGTTGATGCCGATGATGAAAAGGCAAATAGCCTCAGACAAAACATGGAAGGATGCCTTCTGGGAAACTACTCTGCGATATGTGTAATCATCTCACAGACATAAAGGTTTCATTACATTACAGCTTGAAAACTGTCATGGATGGATCCTCGAAGGGACTTTCAGGAGCAGACACAGGACTATGGTGAAAAAGGAAATATCTTCAGATAAAAACTGGAAAGAAGCTTTCTGCGAATCTGCTTTTTTCTATGTTTATTCTTCTCATACAGATGAAGATTTCTTTACATTTCACAGGTTGGAAACTCCCTTGTGGATGGATCCACGAAGGGATATTTGGAATCACATTCAGGTCTATGGTCAAATAAGAAACATAGTCAGATAAAAACGGGAGAGAAGCTTTCTGAGAAACTGCTTGGTGATGTGTGCATTCCACTCAGGGAGTTTTAATGTTCTTCTCATAAGGCACAGTTTGACACTGCTACTGTAAACCAAAAATTTGATATTCAGAGCACATTGAAGACTATGGCAAAAAGCTAAATATCCTCCAATAAAAAACAGAAAGGAGCACTCGAAAAAACTCCTGTCTGACATTCCCATTCTTTTCATAGAGTTAAAGCTTACTCTACATTTCCCAGGTTGAAAGTCGGCCTCTGAACGTTCTGCGAAGGGATAGTAAGTGGGAATCGGAGGCCTGTGTCGAGCAAGGAAATGTCTCCCATTGAAAATTGGACAGAAGCTTTCTGCACAACTCTTTTGTGATGTTTGTATTCATCTCATAGCGTTAAATCATTCTTTCGATTGAGCAGTTTGAAATCACTGTTTCTGTGGAATCTGAGAAAGGACTTTGGAGACACTCTTCAGAATACTCTGAAAAAGAAATAGCCTCAGAATGAAACCAGAAGGTAGCTTTCTGTGATCCTGCTCTGTGTCACGTGAATTCTGGTCACACAGTTTAGCTTCTCTTTTCATTGAGCAGTATCATAACACTGTTTTATTTTTCTCTGAAAAGGGATACTCATGAGTGCTTTGAGATTCATGGTGAGAAAGGAAAGGTCTTCAGATAGAAACTTCAGAGAAGCTTCCAAGGAACTGCTTTGTGACGTGTGCATTCAACTCACAGTGTTATACCTCTCTTCTCCTAGAGGATTCCGGAATCCCTTTTGGAGAAAAAGCTACCAAGAGATATTTGGGAGTATAGGACGGCTATGGTGTAAAAGGAAATATCCTCAGACAAAACAGGAAAGAAGATTCCTGTGAAACTGTTTCATGCTAGATATATCTATTCATCTCGCATGGTTCAAACTTTTCTTATATTACACACTTTGGAAACTATGTCATGCACGGATTTGTGAAGGGAAATTCGGGAGCACAATCTGGCCTTCGGTGAAAGAGGAGGTATCATCAGATAAAAAGTGGAGAGGAGCTTTCTGAGAAATTATTTTGTGATGTATGCATTTCAATCAGGGATTTATGCCTCTTTTCTCACAAGGCAGGGTTTCAACACTGTTCCTGTTTAACCAAAAAAGTGATATTTTGGAGCACACTGAGGACTATGGCAAATAGTGAAATATACTGAAATTAAATCGAGAAAGAAGCGTTCCAAGAATCTGCTCTCTGATATGCACATTCATGTCACAGAATTTATGCTTACTCTATCTTGCCCAGTTTCGAAATTCTGTCTTTGAAGAATCTGTGAAGGGATATTTAGTGACGCCAGGAAGCTTGTGGTGAGCAAGGAAACATCTTCCGATGAAACCTGCAGAGTAACTTTCTGAGCAACAGCTTTGCAATGTGTGTATTCGTCTCATAGATTTAAACTGTTCTTTGGATTGAGCAGATTGAAATCACTGTTTTTGTGGAATCTGAGGAAGGACATTTGGGAACGATGCTTAGAACATGGAGAAAGAAATATCCTCAGGTAAAATCCAGAAGGAAGCTTTCGGTGAAACTACTCTGTGTTAACATAATTACTCTTGCCTAGTTAACCCTCTCCTTATGGTGAGTAGTTTTATAACCCTGTGTATGTTTAGCGTGTGATGGGACATTCGGGACCAGTTTGAGTCCTTATGGTGAAAAGGTAAATATGTTAAGACCGAAACTGGAGAGAAGCTCCGAGGAACTGCTTTGTGACGTGTGCATTCCACTCACAGAAATATACCTTTCTTCTCCTAGAGGATTCTGGAATCCCTTTTTGAGAAAAAGCTACCAAGAGACATTGGGGATTATAAGGACGGCTATGGTGGAAAAGGAAATATCCTCAGAGAAAACTGGAGAGAAGATTTCTGTGAATCTGCTTCGTGTTAGATATATCTATTCATGTCGCATAGTTTGAACCTTTCTTATATTACGCAGTTTGGAGTCTCCATTATGCACGCATCCATGAAGGGACATGGGAGCACATTCAGGCCTATGTTGAAAGAGGAGATGTCTTCAGATAAAAACTGGATGGAAGCTTTCTGAGAAACTGCTTGTGATGTATGTATTCCGCTCAGGGAATTATACCTCTTTTCTCATAAGGCAGTGTTTAAACAGTGTTATTGTGTAACTAAAAAAGTGATATTTCAGAGGACACTGAGGACTATGGCAAATAGTGAAATATACTGCAATAAAATAGAGAAAGAAGCGTTCCAAGAATCTGCTCTCTGATATGTGCATTCACTTCCAGAATTTATGCTTACTCTATGTTGCCCTGTTTTGAAATTCTCTCTTTGAAGGATCTGTGAAGGGATATTTAGTGACACCCAGAGGCTTCTGGTGAGCAAGCAAACATCTTCCGATGAAATCTGAAGGGCAACATTCTGAGCAACTGCTTTGCGATGTGTGTATTCGTCTCATAGATTTAAATCGTTCTTTGGATTGAGCAGATTGAAATCACTGTTTTTGTGGAATCTGAAGAAAGACATTTTGGAATGATCCGTAGAACATGGAGAAAGAAATAACCTCAGGTAAAATCCAGAAGGAAGCTTTCTGTGAAACTACTCTGTGTTATCTTAATTCCTCCTGCTTAGTTAAGCCTCTCCTTACATTGAGTAGTTTTATAACGCTGTGTATGTTTAGCGTGTGATTGCACATTCGGGAGCACTTTGAGGCTTATGGTGAAAAAGGAAATATGTTCAGAGCGAAAGTGGAGAGAAGCTTTCAGAGGAACTGCTTTGTGACGAGTGCATTCCACTTACAGTGTTATACCTCTCTTCTCATACAGCTTGGGGAAACCCTTTTTGAGAAACAGGTACCAAGTGATATTCGGGAGCATGCTGATGCCGATGATGAAAAGGGATATTGTTGGGGCCCGTGCCAGGGGTGGTGGAGTATCAACAGACACAAGAGACAAAGACAAACAGACAACATGGCGGCCACGCCTAGAGCCTCCGCCTCACTTTTTTTATACTCCATAAACCCCACATCAGCAGAAATAACACAATGCAAAACAAATTTTCTGCACCCAGATGTAACCTTCTGCTTAGTTCCTTGTCTCTAAACTTTTTCTTATTTGTCCTCCTTCTTGGCACCTACTAGAGTTCATTAAAAGTTCAACTAGAGATAGTATCCTTGACTACTGGAGTTCATTAAAAGTGCAACTAGCTAGAGATACTGTCCTTGAGCCTTATTTATTCTTAGCATATTATCTTCAATGGCCCCTGCAGATATAGCCTCAGACAAAACCTGGAAAGAAGTTTTCTAGGAAACTACTTTTTGATACGTGTTATCATCTCACAGACATAAAGGTTTCCTTATATTACACAACTTGAAAACTGTCATGGACGGATACACGAAGGGACTTTTGGGAGCACACTCAGGACTCTGTTGTAAAAGGAAATATCTTAGGAAGGTGTCCGGGAACCTGTTCTGTGTCACGTGAATTCTGCTCACACAGTTAAGCTTCTCTTTTCAATGAGCAGTATCATAACACTATTTTTGTTTAGTCTGCGAAGGGATATTCAGGAGTGCTTTGCAACTTACGGTGAGAAAGGAAACGCCTTCAGATAGAAACTGGAGAGAAGCTTTCTGAGGAGTTGCTTTGTGACGTGTGCATTCCACTCAAGAAAATATAACATTCTTCTCCTATAGGATTCTGGAATCCCTCTTGGAGAAAAAGCTATCAAGAGACATTCGTGAGTATAGGGATGGCTATGGTGAAAATGAAATGTCCTCAGACAAATACCGGAAAGATTTCTGTGAAACTGCTTTGTGTTCGATATATTTATTTATCTTGCATAATTAAAACTTTTCTTATACTATGCAGTTTGGAAACTCCATCATGAGCAGATCTGTGAAGGGACTTTCTACAGCACATACAGTCCTACATTGAAAGATTAGATATCTTCAGATAAAAACTGGATAGAATCTTCCTGAGAAACTAGTTTGTGATGTATGCATTCCACTCAGGGAGTTAAACCTCTTTTCTCACAAGGCAGGGTTTGAACACTGTTCCTGTGAAATGGAAAAAGTGATATTTCGGAGCACACTGAGGACTATGGTGAATAGTGAAAAATAGTGAAACAAAATCGAGGAAGAAGTGTTCCAAGAATCTGCTCTCTGATATGTGCATTCACTTCACAGAGTCATGCTTACTCTATGTTAATGAGTATGCTTACTTAACGCTTACTCTATGATGCCCAGTTTCAAAACTCTGTCATTGAAGAATCTGTGAAAGGATATTTAGTGACGGCTGGAGGCTTGTGATGAGCAAGGAAACGTCTTCCGATGAAAGCTGCAGATAAAGTGTCTGAGCAACTGCTTGGTGATGTGTGTATTCGCCTCATAGAGTTAAACCATTCCTTGGATTGAGCAGCTTGAAATCACTGTTTCTGTGGAATCTATGGAAGGACATTTGGGAACGATCCTTCGAATATGGAGAAAGAAATATCCTGAGGTAAAATCCAGAAGGAAGCTTTTTGTGAAACTTCTCTGTGTCGTCTGAATTCCTCTCCTTCAGTTAAGCATCACTTTTCATTCATCAGTTTCTAACCCTGCGTATGTTTAGCTTGTTTTGGGATATTTGGGAGCACTTCGAGGCTTACAGTGAAAAAGGAAATATGTTCAGACCTTAACTGGAGAGAAGCTTTCCAAGGAACTGCTTTGTGACTTGTGCATTCAACTCACAGTGTTGTACCTCTCTTCTCATATGGCGTGGGGATACACTTTTGGACATACAGGTAGCAAGCGATATTCGGGAGCATGTTGATGCCGATGGTGAAAAGACAGATAGCCTCAGACAAAAACTGGAAAGGAGCTTTCTAGGAAACTACTCTGTGATATGTGTAATCATCCCACATAGATAAAGCTTTCTTTACACTGCACAGCTTGGAAACTGTCTTGAACGGATCCATGAAAGGACCTTCGGGAGCACATTGAGGACTATGGTGAAATAGGAAATATCTTCGGATAAAAACTGGAAGGAAACATTCTGTGATTCTCCCTTTTGCTGTGATTATTCATCTCACATAGATGAAGCTTTCTTTACATTACACAGCTTGGAAACTCCCTCGTGGATGGATCTGTGAAGGGATATTTGGGATCACATTCGGGCCTATGGTGAAATACAAAATATAGTGAGATAAAAACTGCAGAGAAGCTTTCTGAGAAACTGCTTGGTGATTGGTGCATTCCACTCAGGGAGTTATAACTTTATTCTCATAAAGCACAGTTTGAACACTGTTCCTCTAAAACCAAAAGAGTGACATTCAGAGCACATTTAAGACTATGGCAAAAGGTGAAACATCGTCCAATAAAAACAGAAAGAAGCACCCGACAAAACTGCTCTGCCCTGTCCATTCTTTTCAGAGGGTTAAATCTTACTCCATATTTCCCAGTTTGAATGTTGGTCTTTGAGGATTCCGCGAAGGGATAGTAAGTGCCAACCAGAGGCCTGTGTCAAGCAAGGAAATGTCTTCCATCGAAAATTGATGAGAAGCTTTCTGCGCAACTCTTTTGTGATGTTTGTGTTGGCCTCAAAGAGTTAAATCATTCTGTGGATTGAGCAGTTTGAAATCACTGTTTCTGTGGAATCTGAGAAAGGACATTTGGAGATGCTCTTTAGAATACCCTGAAAAAGAAATAACCTCAGAGAGGAACCAGAAGGAAGTTTTCTGTGAACCTGCTCTATGTCATGTGAATTCCACTCACACAGTTAAGCTTCTCTTTCATTGAGCAGTATCATAACACTGTTTTTGTTTAGACCGTGAAGGAATATTTAGGAGCGAATTGAGCTTTACGATGAGAAAGGAAACGTCTTCAGATAGAAACTGGAGAAAAGCTTTCTGAGAAGCTGCTTTATGACGTGTGAATTCCACTCAGAAAAATATACCTTTCTTCTCCTAGAGGATTCCAGAATCCCTTTTGGAGAAAAAGCTACCAAGAGACATTCGGGAGTATAGGGATGGCTACGGTGAGAAAGGAAATATCCTGCGACAAAAACTGAAAAGAAGATTTCAGTGGAACTGCTTAGTGTTAAATATATCTATTCATCTCACATAGTTAAATCCTCTCCTATATTGAGCAGTTTGGAAACTCCATATGCACATATCCACGAAGGAACATTGGGAGCACATTCAGGCTTTCTGTGAAAAAGGAGATATCATCAGATAAAAACTGGAAAGAAGCTTTCTGAGAAACTACTTGTGATGTATGCATTCCACTCAGTGAGTTATAGCTCTTTTCTGACAAGGCAGGGTTTCAACACTGTTCCTGTGAAACCAAAAAAGGGATATTTCGGAGCACACTGATGACTACGGCGAAGAGTGAAAAATACTGAAATAAAATCGAGGAAGAAGTGTTCCAAGAATCTGCTTTCTCATATGTGCATTCAGTTCACGGAATTGATGCTTACTCTATGTTGCCCAGTTTCGAAATTCTGTCTTTGAGGAATCTGTGAAGGGATATTTAGTTACATCCAGAGGTATGCAGTGAGCAAGGAAACATCTTACGATGAAACCTGAAGAGTAACTTTCTGAGCAACTGCTTTGTGATATGTGTATTTGTCTCATAGATTTAATCCATTCTTTGGATTGAGCAGATTGAAATCACTGTTTTTGTGGAATCTGAGGAAGGATATTTGGGAACAATCCTTAGAACATGGAGAAAGAAATATCCTCAGGTAAAATCCAGAAGGAAGCTTTCTGTGAAACTACTCTGTGTCAACTTAATTCCTCTTGCTTAGGTTACCCTCTCCTTATGTTGAGTAGTTTTATAACCCTGTGTATGTTTAGCGTGGGATGGGTCATTTGGGAGCTCTTTGAGGCTTACTGTGAAAAAGGAAATATGTTCAGACCGAAACTGGAGAGAAGCTTTCCGAGGAACTGCTTTGTGAACGTGTGCATTCCACTCACAGAAATATATCTTTCTTCTCCTAGACTATTCCGGAATCCCTTTTGGAGAAAAAGCTACCAAGAGACATTCGGGAGAACAGGGATGGCTATGGTGAAAAAGGAAATATCCTCAGACAAAACTGGAGAGAATATTTCTGTGGAACTGCTTCGTGTTAGTTACATCTATTCATCTCGCGTAGTTCCAAACTTTTTTACATTAAGCAGTTTGGAAACTCCATGATGGACGAATCTGCGAAGGGACATTTGGGAGCACATTCAGGCCTATGGTGAAAGAGGAGATATATTCAGATAAAAACTGAAAAAAAGGTTTGTGAGAAACTACTTGTGATGT